>NC_045593.1:2674149-2889149 GCF_009819795.1 Aythya fuligula
TGAAAAAATGAAAGCAGGTGATGCCCAGCTTCAGCAGAGATACGTGGTCTTAAGGAGCACCCTCACCAGTGTGTGAGCACTCTTGGTATGTGTCTCTTAGCTAAAAATAAAAACTTTTTGTTACAGCACCAAAATGATGGTTGGAGCACAGGAGCAGGCTTAAGGGAAGTCGAGCTAGTGGGAATACAAATGTGGTTGTGCACCTCTGTTAATCTCAGAGCTGGGTCTCTGTGCAGTCCCTTTAGAAGTGACTTGAGGTCAAGACTGAAGAACTGACACAACTTGTCCCCTAGCCTGGCACTGTGTGGAAAAGACTGTTACCTGCCCACAAGGAGAAGCAGACTTAAAAATAAACAAATTAATAATAAAAAGTCCACAACTTCTGTGGGAAGAGATTTGACCGAGTAGCTAAACAAATTTTGATTTTGGAGATGAGAATTTTGCCTTCTTTTTAATCAGAGTGCTAAAACAGTCCTTGCTGAATGTTCAAGTACTCCTCAGCATATAGTGCATCTCATCCCATGAAGTGAAGGAGTTTTTTGTTTTGTTTTCAAGGGCTTAGAATCTGACTTACTGAAATGGCAAGACTTCTTTTGTCTCTGTACGTGCTTAAATCCAAAATTACTGGACAGACAGCAGCCGTGCTTGTTAATTGTGGAGAAAAGACGCTGTGTTATTCTGATGCCCTGAGGAAGAGCATTAAGTGGAATTTTTTCCAAACTGTGCATGTGTCAATAGCAGTAAGCTGTCTTAGGGGAAGGGAGGAAAAAAGAATGTTCCAAGTTAGGTACTTGTTAAAAAGGGAATGAGGGTGGGGAGTGGGAAGCAATTAGTGTGCAAGGAACAGTAAGTTTTGTAATTGTATTTGGAGTGAGAGCACTGGGTTGGAACTTGCCTGGTTGATGGTCCAAAGCCTACTTGAACTTCAGCTTGAAGAGGCTCAAAAGGTCTGTGTACGTGTGGGAGAGCTAGTGCTCTGTTAATTAGCACTGCAGCACATCGCCCTGGCCGCACTAATTGCCAGTGTTGGGACTGTTATGTCCAACGGCATGGCTGACAATAGATGAAGACAGGTGGCAGTGATTTCACTGATGTTTGTGATTGTTGTTTAGACACTGGTTTGAAAAGCACCTGTCTGCTTGCAGAGGCTGCTGGTAGTGTAAATTTGCTAGGATCTTGACAAAAGCAAATTTAACGAATTGGCTAGGCATTGAAATGCATTTGTATTTATTTAATGATAGTCCTAATCACCGAAGAACATCTAGATGAAAGACATCTGATTGAAAGAACTGCCCAGCAGGAGGGAGTTGGTGGACTTCTCTCCATGTCCTGGGTGCCTAAGTGGCAGTTCTGGGTCAACCCAAAATTTCTATATTGGATGTTAATAATGGCATGTTTGCAGCCATGGAGCTCTGGCTACTCGACTTCTTGCAGCAGTGATAACTCCAAAACTTCTGAGGTGTGCCTTTCGTGGTGTACAGGAGCTATTTCTTCTCCTTTGATGCTTTTAAACATCACATGCTCTAACTGGTGTTGATCAAACCCAGCCTTTCACTGAGCAGCCTGAGATCAATTCCGTATTTTGTGTTCTTTTTATCCGTGTGGTCAAGGCAATGTCAGCTCTGCCATGAGCCAGCCCCCTTAGCGGCTGTTTTCCACCGAATAAACTAATTAAGCGTGGAGATTAAAGGGGATGAAATACTGATACTCATTATGATAGCAGTAACATGACCATAATTTCAGAAGTTAAAAAAAAAAATAAAGTGGGATAGCTCTGTTCTCACCCCGATTTCTCTCCCATAAAAGGTGCTTGCAGGGGTGGCTCTGCACAGCAGAGGCATCGGGTTCCCTCAGCGCAGATGTCAAACCTCCTCAGCTATGGGGGAGTAGGGGGAAAATGATCTGCTGAAAGGTTGTGTGGAGGAGGACCAGGGGAGGCAGAACATGATCAATGATATCTGCACTCCATCTTCACATGCGTAAATAAGTACAGTCTGTGGGTAGTATTTTATGCCCTTTTTATTTTGCTGGAGTCCTCAGGTACATCTCGTGTTTGTCAACCCTGCATAATTTCAAGTAAGTGTTCAAGCTTATGGAGAAATTATTGGTCCCCATTACCCAATGCTGCAGCAGCAGAGCCAGGTGAAACCCACGTCTGTCTTCCTGCCTTCCAGCCCCAGGCTTTCCTCACCCAGCCACAATATTTCTTGGCAGGGTACTGCCACCAGCAGCCCATAGCTCTGAGGCTGCGAAACTGAAGTAAATGCCAACAAAACACCCCAAGAAGGGAGAAAGATGCAGGTTTTGTATCTCACAGTATGCCACCCCTTGCTTTAGCTTGTAGGAAATGTTTGGGATTCATCCCTTCCATCCCCATAAGGGTGGCTCTCCTGTCCCCAGTGAACGACCAGTGGTGGAGGTGCTGCGAGCAGGTTGTAACTCAAGCTGAGGCTGGCTTTCTGACCAGCTGAAATCAAAGCATCTTCTTCAAAGATGCGAAATACTGAGAAACAGGTGCTGATATTTATGGAGGGAATTACGTATCAGTTGACAGACTATTTTTGTTCCTGGTAGTCTTGGAGTTTGCAGATGTGACACTGGTTTGTGCTCGTCTTGCTCTTTGTTAAGGGTGAGGCTAGCTTGCACAAGGACAGAGGACCCTAAGGCAGAGGACCCTCACCAACCTCTATTCCTGGGGTAAGACAAGCTCGTTTGACCTCGGGCACCAACCCCAGCACATGTTTCCAGAGCAAGTTGATGAACAGTCTGCACGCTTCTCACCCACCTGCTCTGAGAGGTGAGAACAACCAGGGGCATGTGCCCTGATAGCAGGGTTTTAAATTTAACCTGTTGCTTCTAAGAGTCAGCAAAAAGGTTAAATCAGCACCTTGGCTTTAAGATTATACTGAGGTTATGCTCCTTTGGAAATTATTGCCTTAAAAAAAAAAGGGGGGGGGGGGTAAGGAGAGGTACCTGTGTCAATGACAATGTTTTAATGCAAAATATCAAGAAAGCCTTTGAACAGCATGAGGTGATGGTTTTAGTCTGATCTACACAAAAGATGTCACAAAATTTTGTTACCTTTGAATTAAAAAAAAAAAAAAAAAAAAAGGCCAGGCACATGAGGGTTGAAATGTTACACGAAAAGTGCTGATTACATGGGGCTGTTGAATAAAAGCAAAGCAGACAAGTCAGTCCCTTGGTCATCTCCCCAGCCAGGCAGTCTCCCTGAGCTTATGTCACCCCACGTATCTCCACTTATTTCAAAATTAAATTTTTCTGACAAGTCTGCAGGATATTTCTCACTTCAATTTTTCTTTTCCCACAAACCACAAAGTCGTAGCAACAGGGCTGTCTTGCCTCGTGAAAACTCCGTGCTCTGCCAGCATTTCTCTCTCCATCCTCATCACCTTGCAATCTGGGGAGGCAGCCTCCTGACGGGGGGCACTGAGAGGCGTCACTGTCCCCTGTATCACACTCCTGGGATGGTTTGTGCAAAACCCGAGGTCTGAGAGCCTAGGACAGCTGGAATCTGGAAAAATCCTGCAAGACCACGTCTCGAAGACATCTGATGCTGGGTGCAGGTAAGACCCTGTGGTCTCAGGTAGGTTTCAGGCTCGATCTGAATGATGTTACTGCGAGGGTAGAGTTTGTTAGGGCACCGTGTGACTCCCCAGCAAGACGACCCTGAGTTCCTGTAGGCAAGGTTTCCACGATGCTAAACTTAACCCCGCAGTTCATGTCCCAGCCAACCACCATGGTCAAATGGTGTCTATCCCTCTTGGGCACACCGTCTTTGTTCTTCACAGGAGGTTTCATGTATAAGCTTTTGCTTCAGGTGTTCCCAGATGGAGCTGTGCTCTCTTTGCTCTCCTGCCAGACTTTCCCACAGCAGCCTGGTCACCATCTGTGCTGTGGCAAGACTCGTTCGGTGGTTGCCTCCTCCCAGGCTGGTGTTAGCAAACACCATCTCTTCTGGTTGGGGCAGCTCATGTAGGCAACTTCACCACTCTTGGTGTACTCCTGGTAGACAGAAATTTGACATTCATGCCCTAAAGCTCAGGGCTGTTTTTAAAAGACGTTCATGCAAAGCTTTCTGGTCTGTCAACCACTGCTTGCTATATCAAAAAGATTACCTTTTCCTCTGTCAGACAGTCCCGATTACCCTGTGGGTTTGGGGCAAAGACAACAGGATTTGCTTGTCTCAGCAGCTCTCCTCCTGCTTGTCCTTGTACGCTCTAGGAGATGAATCGAGTGGAGTTTTGCTTTTTTCCCCCCAGGTAGGAGATTTATTTTGAAATTATTTTGAGGGCATGTGATGTGGGGGTTAACCCGATGTGAATGAACCCAGCCTGCCTATTTCCCACGTGGCCAAGGAACATGGATGCTTCTGCTTTTAGGTAGATGTGCGGACACGGGGCCTTTCTCAGATGCCTCAGGTTGCAGGGCTGGACTCCTGGAGTTGCTCTCCTTGGCTTCACAATTTCTCAGGGAAGCTCCAAAGAAGACAGAATGACACTCTGACAGTTCTGGTCACTGAAGCAAGTTGGACACAGTTTTCATAACACTGATTAAAACCTGTTGAGGTCTCCAAAATCCATCTGGGCTGTTCCCTGACCTCCTGAGACAGATTTGCCCACTCCATTCAACGCGCTGCTCCTCACGGCTGGGCTGTCCTATAGGTTCTCCTCACCAACTATTCTTCCACTGCACTAAGAGGTCAGAGACCTTGGAAAGGGGTCTCCTTGGAGTAGCTAATTGAAACTTTCACTCTATGTTGTGGATTCTGGGTATCTGGGGATACCCAGGGGTGCCCAGGGGTCTGAGTATCTCCTTGGCTCTGCTAAGGTGTTTGTCCCCATGCTCGTTTGTGAGTTGGGCATCTGTTTCCTACATCTGCTTGCCTAGCCTGTGGTGTGGGAGGATGGGAAATCTGACTCCTCGTGGCTGATACAGCACTTAGAGGGAAGAGTATTCCTTCAGAGTGCGCCCACGTTTCTCTCGGATGGTCTGATTCAGCCAGATTAACCCTATTTCTGTCCCCAAGATGACCTCACGGGTCATCTTCCACCCTCCAGGCAGTTCCCTGTCCCTGAATCCTTGGGGGCTGTCGGTGCCGAGGGCTGGCCCTCTGCCCTTTGAATTAACAGGGCAGGGAAATGGCTTAGAGTAAGTGGGGATCGTGGCTGCAAGATCAGAGCCAGCGTGGGTGAGAAGCAACTGCAGGCAGGGAATGTGTGCTGGGCGGCCTGTCCCATCTGCTGGAGCTGTATTTCTGTATCGGGGAGGAAAATGGAAGAGGTGGGATGCAAGTGGCAGTGCTGGTGCTGGGCTGGGTGCTGCAATGTGCCCGGGGAGCTGCGCGGTGCCTTCTGCAAGGGAGAGGCGGTTTACAGCATATAGATTTATAAATCTATAAAACATTTTAAAGCACAGCATTTACTCGTGTAACAACACCAGGCAATTCCACCCGATGGTAACTGGGTTGGGGAAGGAAATAGTTTGTGAAAATGCTTTCAAAATACCACGTACTAAAGGCACCACACACCAAGAAATGAGGCACCCCAAGAAGAACCTTCAATAACAGGGACCTGGGTCATGTTTGGTTACTTTACTGTGACTATGACCAACTGTTCTTGGTATTTAAATCACATTTAATGGGGAGAAAAATTAGTGGTAGCCCCAAGCCATGAAAATTCAGAATTTCTTCTTTTTCAAAAGAAAGCATACTTGAAAATGAAAAAGCTCACATAACCTGTCTTCTGCAGCCCATTTGCACTGAAACTTTACAAACACAAAAGAAAATATTCCTAAGTAAGCTAACACTCATTGAAGGAGAAAGACTTTCTATCATTCACTCTGGTGTGGTTTGAACCGTGCTATATTTCAGGCTGTCAGGAAGGTAATGAGATTTTTATGTCAAATGAATTGCTTTAAGTAATACATACAAAAAATCCTCCCAGACATCAAAACCAGCTTCTTCCTTGCGGGTGCCGCATTGGTTTTATACAAGCTGTGAGGATCTGGCCCCCCAAATTTTTTTTTTTTTTTTTTTTTGGTACAGGTAAATGTTAATTTAACAGGGCTTTCATTGCGAGTGGAAGGGTAAATATGTGAAGGTTTCCTGAGAAACTTACTACGCTGCAAAAAGACGAAACCTTGAAATGCACGGGCGTTGTTGGTGTAACGTTATAGGCAGGGGGAGCCATCCAGCGTGGTTGAGTGCTAGTTAGGAGAAGTGATTTTTAAAATTCTTGTCAGCTGGGACAAAGTTATGTCTGAGCTCCCCGTGGCCTTGGCAAGCCGTAACAGCGCGCAGAGAGGCGTGCATGTGGCACAGCACATAAAAACGCGCCGGCTCTGATGGCAGCGAGAGTAAATTAAAGGAACAGGTTTGATCATAAACCTCCTGGAAAATATGAGGATATCAAAGCAGGCTGGCTAATTAGCATAATTACATCATAGCGAATGCAAAGGAGATCATATTAAGGGATATTGTATTGTGGGAGCTTGGCTTCAACTGGTAGTGCATGTTGAACGACAGGCTAATAGACTGCTCCGGGGAACTGAGCAGTAAAATCTTGTTATGAATTTGTTTATCAAGAATGCAGAGATAGGAAGGAACAACGACGGCAGTTAACTGGCTGAATTATTGCTTTTTTAACCTTGCTTTCTGCTGATAGTCTTTTGTCAACGCCTGAGCATCCAATTTACTCTAGGGGTGGAGGAAAAGCAGGAGCCTGGAGAAGGTGTTGGGGCCCTTGGGCTCCTGCTTTCTGACCTTACAACTTCTGTGGCTGCCCCTTTCTCTCTGGTTTTCTTTGCCATGCTTTGCTTGTGCCTTTACTTGCTCTCCTAAACTGCTTCGTTAGTGCTGATTTTGGCAGGCAGAGCCCCAGCCTTTTGCAGCACTGATTTTTGTGTGCTCCTGTCCCCCTGCCATGTGTTGTGCTGGTTGGTAACTTCTTGGACTGAACCACAACTGGGTGAAAATGGTCACAGGGACCTGGCCAAAGCTCTCTGCTTCTTGCCACGGTTGTATCTACAAGGGGGCCACCAGCAGATGCCTACGAGAGGAACACTTCATTGGAATATTCTTGCAAATCATGCCCCAAACCTGCATTTTTCTCCCTTCCTGGGGTGTTTTGTCTGCAAGTTTGCCATAGAAACATTAAATTGGAAAAGCCCCTTCAGCTCGTCCTTGCCTTGATGCCAACCTGCTGCTGTCCTGCAGCACGGCGGGCACCTGTGCATCCATCACACCAACAACCAGGATGTATTGAGGTGAGCCCAAAGTGGTGCTGGAATGGGAACACCCCCAGACAGAGGCAGATCTGCTGCTGGTGCCTCGAGAAGTGCTGCTTCCCTTTGCCCCCTGGCTGCTTTGCTTTCTTAAATCCCCATCGGGGAAAGAAGAGCTGACAACTTGTAGGTGGTATGAATCTGCTGGGAAAAAACACAATGCCTTCTTCATATCCTCATCCACCACCTTGTGCTTTTTCTACCTAGCTTGATATGCTTCCCAGGACTTCTGCATTTGTACAGTTTTATCCCCACTGTTGTTAGCTCAGGCTCTTCCTTCCTGCAGCCTTCTGAATCTGCTCACTGGTTTGGCTCACATTTAATAGAGGATGCTCAGATTTGTAGGATCTTGTAGGGCCACAGAAAAGGCACAATCTGCACCAGTACCCTGCTGTAAAGTGCTTTGCTTCTTTGTTCTGCTGCTGACTAAACAGAAATGTATTGAAATACCATGTTCTGGGAACACAGCACCAGAGATGGGTGCTTGGTGGTGGTGGGAAGTTGCTGTACCTACTGCCAGTTGTGCAAAGGTTGGTTGACTCTTCCATCAAACTCCTGAAGTTTTTCTGTGCAAACATAGTATCTGTCCGAATTTCAGTAGCACTCTGAGCTTCCCATGCTGTGGACTATAGTGATTCACACCTCTTAAGTTAGCTGCTACTTTGCAAAACACTTCCAAAAAACTATGAATTCTGCAATTTAAAGCAATTCTCAGAAGCACCCTAGGAGGGCATGTCACTAAGGTTTGTGGTGCTGGATAGGAGCAGTCCTTGTCCCGTGCAGCTGCTGGCTGGGGAGTTACAGAGCAGGATGCTTTTATTCCCCTACCTGCAGAATCCCTTCCTGTGTCCAGAACCACATCTCCAAGAAGCTGTGGTGACCTGCTCTGTCCTGTCTTGGGCTTCTGTGCTGGAGACAGCAGAGGTCTGAATGAGCCCTGGGGTCATGCCAAGGTGGTACTAGCGATGTGATCCTGCCACTGCTTACAGTTGTGCCCCTCCTGGGGTGGGATTTGCAAGGGAGATGCTGACAGCACAGTGAAGGGGAGCAATGAATAACTCCAGTCTCCCAGGTGGGGTTGGATCCAAGACCACTCATTTGATGCAATGTGCCCTCTGGCGTGTCCAAAACCAGCATCGTCCTGTGAGGGAAGCACACCGGGGGCACCTCCATCTCTCCGTGCTCCCGTGGCTTTGCCTGCAGGACCAAGGGCTGGGAATTCACTCCCCAGCCCTCAGCTGGTTCCAGCCAGGCGGTTTGCAGTGGGGTTTTGCAGCTGGAGGCTGAAGAAAAGGCAGCATCCACAGGATGGCAGCAGAGAACGTGGAATGGCGAGGCGCCGCCGGGTGCGCGGTGCCGCCTCGCGGACACGGGGCCGATGTGTCCTGCCCCGGGGACACCTCGGCACCGGGGTGCCCTACAGCGTGGCCCTCCTTGTCCCTACGAGTGGTGCTGGATCCGGCTGTGGACCCCAATTCTGGAAGCGCTGGGAGGAGGTAAGGAGGAATTTGGGAGCTGCTGCTGTACCGCGGGGTGTTCGAGTTCAAGAGGTCCCGGAGCAAACCTGGTGAGCTGTTTCACAAGGGAGAGAAGTTCTCAGCTGCTGAAGTCTTGGTGTGCCTAAGGGTATTTTGAGGAAAGGGGTGAGACCCACCGGCACTGCAGTTTGGAGCGAGCACCCCTCTGCGTAGCACAAACATTTGCTCGGAGGGCAGGAACTGAGGCAAGGGGCAGAGCAGGGCTGTGCTTGCAGCCCAGACCTGGGCAGCTGTAGGAAACTTGGCCTTGCTGGTGATGCAGGCTGGCAGGGATGCCCATGGGTTTGTGTCGGGTGAGGGTTTTCCCTGGGGTAAACCAAGGGGATCGTCTGTCCCTGCACAGCTCACTGAGACTCGTTCCCACCTGCCGCAACGTCCGTCACACGCAGCGTTAGGGAAAACCTGGGATCAATTTTTGACTGAAACTCTTGTCAATAATTAAAGCTGATTTTGTGACACTGAAACACTTGATGAATTTTAGCATCTGTTCTGCCAAGCTGCTTGGGCCGAGAGGCTGGGCTTTAAGAAAGTTTTAGAGAATATCTCAAAGGAACACTCTCAATGCAAAATGAGAAATACTTTGGATAAGAGTTACTTTGATTTCAATTCTATTTGGGAAAAATATAGTTTTAAGTTCTCCAGTTGAAAAACGTTCAGCCCTACAATGTAACACTTAAACTTACTCATATATTTTGCAGTTGTACCCCCAGTTACATTTTTTTGGTCACCCATGAATGGAAAAATCTGCCGTACATCAGCGGTGATCAGTGCCGTTGCTGGGACCTTGTGGCATACTGAGCACTCAGCAAACTGATGTTGTGGCAAAGTGAGGAGGTGAGGCTAGGAGGAAAAGCGGTGTGAGAGGAGCACAGAATGGCTTTTTTTTTTTTCTTTTTTTTTTCTGGGAATAACTTTTCTGTCCTCTCCCACTGAGCAGATCCAATGTGCAGAAAAGGCAGCGAGGGGGAGGCTGGAGCTCTGGTGCTTCAGGAGTGTTTTAGCACGAGCAATGTCTCTGGGGCAGGGGGTATTGAAGCGACACCGTGTGCTTGTGCCTACTGGGTCAGTGCTTCACTGGGATCTGAGGCTGCCTTGGGTCCTGAATCTTCACTGGATAGCTTGCAGGTAGGGTGACCCAGCTGCTCTATGACCCTGAAAAACAAAATTTGGATGCTTGTCGCTGCTGTTCTCAGCGTTAACGACCTGGCTGGTCTCTGCATAATTTCCAAGCCCTTTATCAGAATAATTGGAAAATAGTATTTATATCCATGTGACCTTCTGGTGACCAAGTAACCAGAGCAAGAGCGTGCGGGTGATTTGGTTTCAGGCAGAAAGCAGTTGCCAAAGAGAGGGCTGTGCTCGGGGAGCGCAGCGTTGTTTGAAGACCAAGGAAAGCTGAACAAGTTGATTTCAAAGATAACCTTATTCTGCATTCAAAGCAAACCTTTAGCTAATAATACTAAATGCCAACAAAAGAGACTGGTCAGTTACGGGTACTAAACTATTAATTAGAGCTTTGTCGCAAACGACTCCCGACCTTTGGGCCAAGACAATAAGCAATTGGGGTTCCTTTGTGTCTGTGCTCTTGACTCCAGCAGTGTCAAATGTTGGATACAGGTGAGTTATGTTGTTCTCCCCCTTTGGGAAAGGTGATGCCCGGTAATTTGAGGATATTCAGCAACTTAGAAACTAATTAGTTTAAAATTAAATTTTCCACTCTGCCAGAGCAAGCACAATAAGACAGTTCTTAAGACACAAGAGGCCACTTTGGAAAGGAGTAAAGGGTGAATGGGCACATGGAAGAGCCAGCGTGCTTTTCAGGTGGACACGGGAGGGATAATTAGGTGGAACACAAAACCATCCTGACCCTGTGGTCCCCCTGATGTCCCTGGCCCCTTGAGTTCTCCCCATCCACCTCCTTGCCACAGGCAGGCCTCTGCTTGCCTGTATGCAGTCTGGTCCCTTTTCACATCCCTCCCTTGTGCTGGAGCTCACCAAAAATGTGCAGCAAAGTGGAAGGATAGAAATTAAAAACAGTTCAGCTGCCCAACTGAAGACTGATTAAAAATAAAATCAAAATCAGATAAACTCAGTTAATTCAGGCTGAAGTGATGGGCATGAAAGACTCAACAATGGGATGTAACAGGCATGGTGGTTTTAGCTGATGTCTTCCTTTGAGAGGCAGTGAGCAAAATCCCATCTCTTCCCTGCTGTTGGGATTTCTGTCCTTGTCTTTGCCAGCAAAGAACCTCTTTGGGCAGACCTCTTGAGACAGCTGCTAATGGGGTCGCTCACCATGGGGTCAGGGCCATATCTCCCCTTCTTGGCCAGACTCATGGTCCCTGTGGGATGTGTCCCAACACACAAGCCTGGACACAGTGCCTGCAGTGAGGAAGGTGAGTTTGTTTCATGGGATGTGCTTCACAGCAGCAAAACTTTGAAAGTATTTGCAAGACTGGGCTCCTGTTCCATAAATCCTACCACGTCGGAAGCCCTTCTCAAGCAGAGTCAGGTCACAATTAATTTGTTTTCTTGCAGAAAGCAGATCTTTAAAAAAAAAAAAAAAAAAAAAAAAAAAAAAGCCTTCTGAATGCCCTCAAAATATTTTTTAAATACACAAAACCACAAAGCATTTCTGCAGGGCAAATTAATGCTGCTAAAAGCCATCCCTGCACCCCCCAGAGCACCAGCGCCTGCTCCCAGCCAGCTGTGGTCCTCGTGCTTGTGGTTAGCACCGCTGAAAGCTGGAGAAACTGTAATTGCTCCGAAGCAAAGTAGCACTTCCCAAAGTACAGTATTTGTTTAATGGATCGTTAAACCAATATAAATAACACTGAAGCATGCATGGAAGCGACGAGGATTTGAACGTAATTACAGAGGGAAACTCGGAGCGTGACTGTCCGCTTGCTGCGGCTGTGGTGCAGCACGAGCAACGGGACGTGACCAGGCTCAGGAGGGGTTTGACCCTCCAAAGCTCTCCTTTGGGTGTCTGAATTTCCTTTCTGATTGAAGGGGAACATTGTGGGCAGGGTGTCTGAGTTTTTTTCCTGAAATAATTTCCTCTAATGATTCCATCAAGATGAAATTTAAAAATGCTCTCTCCCCTGCTGCTGTGGGAGCTGCTGGACGTGAAGTAAGGTATCACATCGTGTGGGGCCAGGTTTGCCAGGGGTTTTGGTGTTGTTCTGGTGTGTCCACAGCCTGGGAACAGGGAGTGAGAAGCTGACATCAGGCTGGTTTGGGCAAACCCTGCCAGGCAGCTGCACTGCTGCTACCTGGGGACGAGGTGCTGAGCTTACCCACACCCAGACAGCACCGAGGAAGGCAAAAACCCCAGGAGGAGATCACAGCCCTCTTGGAGAGGTGAATACTTGTGGTAATGGTTGTGTCTCTTTGGTTACAGCTTAAGTATTGTTGGCTTAAGTTATTCTGTGCTATTAAGGCAGGTGAGAGCTGGGGGGAGGCACCCAGGTGGGATGCTGGTGGGGTTCTTCGTCTCCACACTGCCCATGTGAGGACGGTGCTGACTTGTGCAGGTGTGTGGGTCAGCGACAAATTGCAGGGCTGCTTGGTCTGCAGCTGGTTTGGCTTTTGGGGAGAAGGACAAGCCCAGCATCATAGCTGGGGAAAGCTAATGTGGTTGTGTTACAGCCTGGCTGTGTGCTGGCCTCCTCTGCTCGCTCTGAGCTTGTCTTTTAGCCCCTTTGGCTGCACGGGGAGGTACCTTACTGCTCTGAAAGTGCTGGTTATCAACCTGGTGCAGCCTCACAGGCTGGCAAATGAACTTTTTTTTTTTTTTTTTCTCTACTATGCAAGTTAGCACAAACAAATTCACCAATAACCCAAAACCCTCTGTAAGTGTTGTTGCTCTCATTCCAGTACTTTGCAAGTACCAGGATGGCACCTGGGCACCCTTAATTAAAGCCTGGCTCTACTCTGAACCATGAAAAGGGGTGTCTTCAGTGTCCTCTTCTTCCTAATCATGAGTTTTACTTTGAAGTGATGCAGAGGAATGGTACCCACTGCCCAGAGGTGTCTGTGGGTCCCTTTGCTGCCTGGCCTTGCTCTGAGCCCCTGGTGATGTTTCAGCACGGAGCCCTACAACACTATAAGCAACACCAAATCAACTCCAACCTATTGTGTTTCTACTGCCAAGTACTCTTCCTTCTATTTGGGAAGATAAATAAGCAGCTGGATCTTTTTTGCTTTTTTTTTTTTTTTTTTTTTTTTTTTTTTTTTTTTTACCAATCCTTCCTGCACCTCCTCAGCCTCCCCAAACCCAGCTCCGGAGCCCCAGGCTGTGATTTCTGCAGCCACCAGCAGGCAGGAGATGCTAGCGGGGGCCACAGGCTGATATCAGCCAGGCTGGGACACCCCAGGGTGCAGGACTGTCCCCTGCCTGTCCCCGGGATGGGGCAGGTGACAGCTCTCCCCCGGTGCTGGGCCTGGAGAGGGCAGCAGAGAAAAGCGGAGCCGCCCTGGCTGCGAGGGCCTGGATGCACCAGGAGCAGCTGTGTTTCCGCATCCAAACACACTTCTCTGTGAGGAGGGTAATTTAGAGCAATTACACCGATTATTATTGCTTTTCTAATTAGTGCTTTTCCTACAGAATTAGCTGAGTGTTTATTAGGAGCCGCTTGTTGCCAATAGCTTAACTGCTTCAGTACCAGTTTTTATCAAACATTAGAGGGGCTTTTTTTTTTTTTTTTCTTTTTCCTGTGAGTAACTGGTTTTGTTATCTGGTTTCACATAAAAGCCCCAATTAAATATTCATTTTGCTTTGTTACATATGGCATGAAATTTTCATGAGCTGTGTGTTCTCCTTGAAATTTGGGGGGAGGAGAGGGCCGAAGTATCCGGCACTCCCTTAAGCACAGGCACGTGTGTGTTAGTGATGGGGCTCCTCCGGGCGCGAAGGGAGGGGGAAGAAGGAAAATGAAAAAGGAGGAAAATAAAACATAGCGTTGTCCCTTGGACCGTAGAGATCCAGGTTTATACCCACAGAACAGAACTGCGAGGCAGGTGGATTTTCGGTCCCTGCCCTCTGGTGTCTCCGTGCTGCAGCACAAGGTTTGAGGATGCTCCTGGGGAAGGAGGGGGCTGATTTTCACCCTCAGACCTTTTTTTTCTAGCTTCCTCAGTGTCCTTGAGCAAGCTTTGTGGGCCAAGGCTCAAGAAATCCTTCCTGGGTGTGATCAGGGTGTAAACTTTTTTTCTTGGGAAGGGGTTACCTTTATTGATGCCTATGGAAAGTGTCAGGGGCAGCAGAGCTGTGATCAGAGGACTGAAAAAATAAAATGTTAGTGGTGGGGAAGCATCTCAGATTCTTTGCTACAGGGATTTAAAGAACTCGCACTTACCTTTGACAGTGCATGAAATTTTGATTTAGCAGAGGCTGATCTTTTTACCCTGCATCACCATGTGCAAGGGGTTTTCACTTGGAATTGGGTGGCCTGAAGCGAGAGCCCAGCTCTGGGATTTGTGTTAAGGATCAAGAGGTGGCAGGGCCAGCACTGGTCTCCCCTCGCTCATGTCCCTGGGGCCTCCTGTGGTTCCAGCAGGCAGCTGACACTTTCCCAGTTTCACCCAGAGTAGGGTTCATGGAGCAAGAGTGATGAAGTTTATACTGAAAGCACAAGTTTCTAAAACAATAATTATACTGATCACAAGGGAAGGAGAGAAAATGTGAAAATCTGATATGTATATACGTATCAAAATATATTTTATTTTTGATTTCTAAGCCAGGAGATTTAAATTCCAACAGTAAGAATAATACTACATTTAAAGCAAAGATGTTCCACAATGTCCTATAAAAATCTAACTGTTTTCCCTGGAAATATAAATTCTTTAGCCACCTTAGTGGTGGTGATTGTTTTGTCAAGGTCAAAGTATATTTTTTTGGTTAATTTTTTGATCAATTCTCTTTGTTTAGTACTCAGGTAGCACCAAGACTTTGATAGGAAATTGAGCACTCTTCTTTTTTTTCTTTTTTTTTTTCTTATTTTTTTAGTCACTTTGTTCTTCTTCCTACCCTCAAAACTAAAGAAAACCATACAGTTTTCAAAAAGCTGGTAGCAAAAATAGTTCTAAGAACTTTTTAGTGTCATATTTTGGGTTGTGCTACGAGGACAGAGGCATTCCCTTGCTCCAGCTCCTTGGTAACAGGACCTAAATTATTATCCAGAGCAAAAAAGTTCCCAGCTGGCAGCATTTCTGCCAATTTTGGGTGGCACAGCTGCACCTGGCTGCCTGGTGTGAACTCAGAGCTGCCTCCAGCAAGGGGATGCCTTTGTGTCTATTTTCGGGTAAAATAGGCTCCAAGTGCTTGCCTGGCCCAGGCAGGCAAACCGAGCATCCCGTGTGCTTGTGGGTGTTTGCGTTTGTACAGCTCTGATTTGCTTTGGTTTGGTTTTAGAGCATTTTTCTGCACAATAGCAGGGCTTGCACAATAACTGCATCACAAAACATTGACCAGAACACCAAATCCTTCAAATTATGTCATACTTATGGGTTTCCAAAAGCAAGCTTTAGAATAAATTCCTGGGGATAAGTAGGATGGGAAATACACAGGCTAATATGTGCGTGCACACCGAGAGCGACGCTGTTGCAACTGCTCAGACCGAGAAAGGTGGGAAGATAAATGAAATTCATAGTCAATAGATCACTTCTTATCCCCCTCTTGGGGCAAGGGGTTCAGGTTTTGTTTGGTTTGGATTTTTTTTGCCTATGAGCAGCAGTGACTTCTCTGCAGCTATCCCTGGATGTGGGAGAAAGAGTGGGGGAATCTGGGGGACACCAGCGGGACTGTCCCGACCCTCCTGGGGTCTGTGGGCACATCCCAGGTACCCAAAGTCCCATCTTTGGATAATGTCAAAAATGCCACATCTTCACTTTTTTTTTTTTTTTTTTTATCTGCTAAGGTGAATGAACTGTTCCTCTCTGTTTTATATAGGAAAACAAGCTTATCTGAAAGGAAACTGTGGAGTGTGTAAGAGGTGAATGGAGGTGGGAGGGGAGAGAAGACAGAGTTCCCGTGCCAAAAAGTAGATTTGGGGGTGAACGAAACTGGTCACAAATAGCATCAAATCTTGTCTAGGGAAAAATAAATGTGCACCAAAAATTGAGGCAAAGCATCCTTATTACTTCATTCAAATGTGGTATTTTAATTTCAAAACAGTATTTTGAATGTCCAAAGTTAAGTTGAAAATGTGATACCCTTGCCCCTATTTCTGTCCTGGGGAAAAAAAAAATAATTTACATAAATTTGTGTCAAAATAAACACTATTTTAATCTAAATAAATATTTTCACCTTTAAGAGAAAAAAATGAATAACTTCACCTCTGGGCTGGACAAACTGTTATTCTCCAGAATTTTGCAGGAAAATGAAGGAGAATTGTTGAAGTCATGCCATGGGACAGTAACCGATGGAGCCTCTGCATCAGCAGCCCTGCAAAAGGTGCTTGGCTGCCCCAGTTTTCTCTGCTTGTTGCCTTAAATACAGCTTTCTCTGGGGTATGAGCACAGATACACTGTGTTCGAAGGTTTTGTCCAGGTATGGCATTTTTAGTTTTCCTTTATATAGCATGCATCCAATTTTAGCTTAATTCTTGATAAATTATCCTAAAGCTATCCTCATCCTTCCAAGGCCATTTCCATTAAAAGAAAAGTTTTTTTCCTGATGCACTGCTCTCCAGGGCAATTCACATGTTGGGTTTGTTTCGGGATTATGAGACGCACAGGAGCACTAGAAGAATGGACAGACATGGGAGCTGCCTGGGATTTCTTGAAAGAAATGTTTTTTCATTGAAAAAGGTGATTTCTTTTTTTTTTTTTTTTAGTGTGGAAAAGCTAGCTTTCCTTTTTTCTATTTCATTTCTGCTTCATCTAGATGCCCATTTTCTGCTTCATCTAAATATTATTTAAGCCTCATTTGGAGTTTTGTTTTGGAGAGGGGAAAGCTTGGTTGGAAAATGCAAAAGATCACATGGATGAGTTCTCAGCAAAAAGCTGGTCATCACCAGCAAAAGGTTTTGAAAAGCTTTTTTTTTTTTTTTTTTTTTTTTTTTAAATGAAAAGGATTGCATTCACATAGATGAGGAGCAATTTGAAAAGCAGCTCTGTGCACTTCGCTGTGCCAGTGGTTTCAGTTCCCCACCACTGCTGCAAAAGGGGAAACTTCCAGTGCCTTCACAGTCCAGGTCCTGAATTGTGCCCCTTCCCCATTGCCTTTCAAACCCCGAACGTCCTTTAAGTCTTCTCTTACTGCTAGTCAAAAGGCAGTTGGATGGGGACAAGTGGGGACAGAAAAGGTTATGCTCAGCTGGGGGAAAGCAAACACCCCACGGCTCCATTTTATCTAACAAATAAATAATCTTCCATTAATTAAACAAAATTGTTAGTGATCAACCTAAAATAATGTTTTTCTTCTTGCTCTCCCTTCCAGTTCTTAGATATTTGGCCATACAGGAGCTGGAGAGAGACAATACTATTCACCCAATTTTTTTAAAATTCAAGGAAAGTCTTGCCGAAGCCTGAAAAACGTGGATCTGGGGCCATTTTGGTGCCTGAGCAGGGGGAACCCACGGGGTAGGAAAGGGCAGAGCTGGCTAACCAAGGCTGTGCTATATTGGGGAAATGAACATGGGTGTCCTGGTTTCAGTTAATTTTCCTCCTAGTAGCTGGTAGGGTGCTATGTTTTGGCTTAGGATGAGAAGAGTGCTGATAACACCCCGATGTTTTAATTGTTGCAGAGCAGTGCTTACACCAAGCCAAGGACGTTTCAGCTTCTCGCTCTGTCCTGCCAGCGGGCAGGCTGGGGGTGCAGCAGGAGCTGGGAGGGGACTATTGTCATCATTATTGTTATTGTTGTTATTATTATTTTCCTGTCTTAATAAACTGTCTTTATCTCAACCCACAGGCTTCACTTTCCCATATCTCTCCCCCATCCCAGAGAGGGAGGGGGCAGGGTGAGCAAACGGCTGTGTGGTGTTTAGCTGCTGGAAGGGTTAAACCACAACACTGGGGAAAATAGCTTTTTGGCCAAGTTGGGGTGGATATTGGTGATTTTCCAGCCAGCTCATGGTAGTGAAATAATAACTCATAAATAGCGCCCTGCATGTAGGAGTCCACACTTCCTGGGCTCACCTGGGCTTGAGATCAATTAATTACAAATCCAGGTCACCCCATCATTGAGCTGGCACTGCTGATGAGGGCTGTCTGCTGCATCTCCTGCTCTTGCTTTCTTTCCCCTGGACAACTTTCCCATATGAAAATTATTTCTGGGAAGGAGCCGTGACACCTTCCCCCAGGGATGTTGGGTATGAGGAGCACCTTTTCTTCCAAAAAAACCCAACTTTCTGGGGCTGGAGAGTCCAGGGCTGGTGCAGGATCCCTAAAAAGCAGCACAGAGCACCCTTTAACCACCCATCCCCACCAGACCAGCGAGGTGAGGGCCGAGGGCCCCATCCTCAGGTGTGAAAATCAGCCTGGGTCCCGGCTGGGTTTGGGCTGGGGGTTGGAGATCCAGCCAAGTTTCCCTGCCCGTGGCTCGATGGCATGGAAACCGAAACGCCCCAGCAGGTTCAGAGCAGGCTCCTCCACCTAAAGGATGAAAAGAAGGGGAGAAAAAAAAAAAAAAAAAAAAAAGAGAAAGAGCTGCTGCCATTGAATAATTGATGAGTTTCAGACCAATCAATGCGACAGCAGAGCAGGGCTAATTAAAGGTTTCTAAGGAATCCCTGTAGTAATTTACTTGAATGTAAGAAGTTCATTCTCTCTCTCCCTTTTTTTTCCCCTCCCTGTTCTCAGGAATTCCAGTTTTAGGCTTCGGCGGTCTCTAACCACCGCTCACTTTTCCCCTCCAGGGGGGTGTTTGCTATGGAAATATGCAATTAATATTGCAGTGATCATAATTGCTAATTATTAAAACAATGCAACCCCCTTTTTCATGGCCTACTTTCTTGCTCAAAATCATTTAAATAACAGGGAAAAGGGAAAAAAAAAAAAAAAAAAAAAGAAAGGAGCAGAGATGAGAGCTCATTAGCCCAGGACCAAGCTGAGTTTGGCTGCAGCTTTCCCATTGCATCCACCAAAAACTCAGGGCAAGGTGATGGTGCTGGTGGGAACCCCTTGCTGCAGCTTGTGCCATGCCAAAAAAACATCCTGCAATGCTGGAGAGACCCCAAGTGATTTAGCAAGCAGGGTATCTGGATGGTCTGCCCGTGCCTGTGAAGCAGCCACGGTGGCATCCCGGTGCTGGCTGCTGCCATGAAATATTAATAGCTGGTGATGAGGAGTGAACTGCCTGAGGTGTGGGGTGGCAAGGGGAACGTGGATCACACAGGGAGAGGTGCTTAGCACCCAGGCAGGATTTGCCACCCCACTGATGGCATATGGGGCTTTTGGTAGCCTCACTGTTGCGGTGCTGGGGTGGTGGAGAAGAGCAGGGCCAGCTCGTGGGGCTTCCTGCAGGAATGAAAGCCCCACGGTCACCTCGTGGTGGGCAGGAGATGGGGTATGCTGGGGAGAGGAGCTATGGGGCCGGATCTGCTTGCCCCCTGTGCTTTGCATCCCAATTCTTCCCTGATCCATGGCTTGGCTGAGGCCACAGGGGACCTGGCTGAGCCTGGAATGGGTCGGATGAGTATCTCCTCCATGCCTTGGTACCTGCTACAGTCACTAAGACAGGGGACTTAAATAATAGTTTGTACCTCAAAACAGCATCAACAAGGCATGGAGAGCACCGAACGTGGTTTTGCTGCTCACACAAACACAGATGAAAAGCCTCCCCCAGGGCTCGGGCGGCGTGTTGCACATACCTGCACTGAGCATCAGACTGCAGGAATCCAGAGGGGATCTGCTGGGGGTTTCTGGTGGCAATATATGCGGAAACAAGGCTAAAAAAGTCCCCATGTGTGCTGAGGATAGCAAAGCAGACACTTTTTCCTGCACATAAATGAAAGCAAAAATCGGAAGGGTTATAATAAAACATGAAAGGCTTATGTGTAAGCTAGGAAGCCAGGCTTTGAATGGGTTCCTGATGGTCTCAGGTGGCTGGAGGTGTAGCTATAATACAACAAACAATTAGAAACCGGTTTCCTATCAGCTGGCTTACTTTGCTGGCTGCTTTGATGGAGCTGACCTTTCCCTGCCAGCCCGTCCTGGAACAGGTGACAGGTTGGAGACTGCCTGGCCCTCACCCCTCCGCGTTAAGCACAGGTTTTGGTCCCGCATATTTTACCTTTTCCTGCCAGAGGGGAGAGATTTGGTGTCTGCAGAGCTGGTGGTGTGGTGGCAGAGCCCCGGCAGTGCAATGGGGAAGGCAGGAGGGGTGGGATGGGCTCCCCTTTGTTCCATCAAGAACAAAAACTTCTCAGTAGGAACACTTTTTTTCTTTCTCTCATTGCAGTGGATGTCTCATCCTTAAGATCCCCTATTTATTCTGTAACACTCACAAAGTTTTATTATAGATATTCCCAGCACCAATGGGCTGATTTCCCTGGAATTGCTCCTATTTATCCTGGGACTGGATGGGGGACTCCAATAAGAAGTTTTCCTGATTTGCTGGGATTTCATTTTCAAAGGGCTTGAACTCAGTGGTCTTTTCCTGCAGCTCCTGAAGCTGCCTGAAACTCAGCTGATCTCGTTCCAAACCCACCACTGATCCCACTGGGATTTGGACCAGTAATTGGAAGAGAAGCTCTCAGCTGCTTTTTCTGGGTCTGCTCTTCTTCCCACCACCTCCCATCCTGCTAGGGCACTTGTGCTGAAGAGGAGGAGCGATGAGGTGGGGGGCTGATTTCGGAGAGGCAGGGGAGAGGGGGAAGAAGAGTTGCTGCTGGCTCCTGCATGAAGTGGCAAACTGGTTTTGGACTGGGCACGGCAGCAGTGGAAGAGCTGCCCCTGCTACAGCTCCAGCTGTCTGTGTTGGTGCCTAGTTTCTCCACACCTAAATCTGCCCCTTTTGGGCTCAAATAAATGCAAACTGTGGATGCAGAACCAGTTGCCAGGAGTCACTCAAGACTGCTGAGAAGTCACGAGGGTAACAGACTCTGTTTTAAACCTTATTATTTTTATTATTTAATTTAACCTAGTGCTGGTCAAAGCTTTGACCAACACATCTATCTAATCTGTCTTCACTCGGCATCTTCCTCATCTCCACCGCACTGATGTTCCTCTTGGGCAGGAGATGATACCCCAGCTGCAGCTCTCCCCTCCTGCAGCTCTGAGGAAGCCCCATGGTGAATTATTTCAAATAATTCCCATAACTCGTGCTTGAAAAATGGAGCAGTGCTCCATAACATTTTCAAGGAGAACCACACCATGGTGCTGGTGTTGTGTCTGGCTTGCTTTCTTCTCAAGCCCAAGCATTGTATCTTCACCTGGAGCTCGTAGGTGAGGAGTTCAGACCTGCCCCTGACTTCTGCAGGTCCTGGGGACCACTGCTGTTTTCGGGGGAAAATCAAAGGATGGATGAGGCTGTCCCCATGTCAGCCAGGGCCATCGGGCTGACAGGACCACGCGTGCTGGGAACCAGCTCTGCTCTTGGCGAGCGGCAGATGGTGGAGCAAACCAGACTGTTAATCCAGCCAAATTGTGTCAACAGATGTTTGAAGATGCTCGTGTTCATGTTCAAACTGCTTGCCCTCTTGGATGAACCAGGCGGGAGGGGGGCGTTTGTTAAATAAAAGGTGGGGGGAAGGAAAACAAAACAAAAAGGCGGTGGTGCCCAAGTGCTGGGAGGCTTTTCCCAAGCAGTAATTAACGTCTGCCTTTCCTGTCTTTAGGTGTAAAGGGAGAGGTGAACCTTACACGACAAAAGGCAGAGCTTTCCCCGCTCTCCTCCTCGCAGCCTCCTGGGACGGACGGAGCCTCCTCGAAGGCGAGGAACTGGTTAAAAGCACAGCTCCTGTGTAGCAGCAGGATCCGAGCTGGGCGAGCGGTGAAAGATTGGTGGGCTGTAATGATGCGCGGGCCGTATGGAAATGCCCGGCAGCCCGCGGCCGCGGCGGGCGCAGACGGGGGACGCGGCACCGGGAGGCAGGGGGAGCGTTATTGATGCGCTCGCCTCGGGGAGGGAAGCGGATAATGGATGTGGGATGCTGGCCGTGCTTTGTCATCAAACGAGGGGCCTGAAAGATGGTGCGCGGGAATATTATCAGTCATTCCTTGATCAAGATGTAATGCTCTCAGGGTCCCTCTCTTTTTCGCTCTCTCCCCCCCCACCGCACTGGCGAACATTTTTATTTCTCACTCTTTGACCTTTCCGCTCTGGCGTTCGGGATGCTCGGATCCCTTCCCCTCGCAACCAGGAGCACGTCTTCCCTGCCCTCCTCCCTCCCTGCTCCCGAGCCCCAAGGTGCGGGCATGAACTCGAGAAAAATCACCTTTCCTGATCTGCGTGGCCTCATCTAGGAAGGGCCTCTTGCTTTCATTTCCCCCCGCCACGCTGCTAATAGATGATGGGTATGCACACACATACTTAAGTTTTATTTCTACGGTACTATAGGTAAGAATAGTGCTTCATAGGCAAATAAAAAGGTCAGTTCCTGCTTTGAGAATGTCATAACACAGCAAGGGATGGCAAATAAGGGGTTTTATTACATCTCACCTGTATTTAGGCAAATCAAACAATTGCATTTTTTACAGCCCTGTGTAATGGCCTGATGCAACCAAATGAGACCTCTCTCCCGGGGAGTTTAAGCAGCATATTAGCTTTATCACTTGATGACCCATAAAATGGTTGTGCACCCCTTAGTGATTACCTGACTTACTCAGCACAGCTCTGCGGGGAGGATATTTAAACATTTTTTGCATTATCAATTTCATAATGTCATAGCTCCAGTCATCAGCCATTCAAAGGCAGTGGCTTTGTTTTTTTTGCCTTTGTACTGGGTAGTAAACCAAGGAAGATGGGAATGGGGAAAGAAAACCGAGGTTTCGCTGTATCTTGGAGATGGACCTAGAATTTGAGGCCTCTTGTCTTCCACTCCACCTTTTTTTCTGATGATGTTTCATTGCATGAGAAGCTCCTTTAGTAGCTCTGAACTTGATGACAGCGGGTGTGGTAAATGGAAAAATCCTCCCTCCCACGGGAACCGGCAGAGCATCAGTGCCTGTTGCAAAGTGGTGTAAAAGATGCAGAGAAACGCGGGGAGAGTAAATCCTGCTCATCATCTCTGCAGGCTGCACGTGGAGGGAGAGCCCCTGGGCTGGCCGGGTGGGCTGTGGAGCTCTTTATCCACTGCTGTACTTCGCAACTGACTTTTGTACATTTATCCTCACTTCTGGATAAGTTAACCATAAGGACAAGGTGCTGCACCACCTTTGTTGGGCCTGGTGGCTTGAGTGGGGTTTTGTCTGCAGAAATGCTGGGTCAGAGACTGTACCTGGGGGTGGGCTGTGTGCAACTGGCATGGATGCCGGGCAAACCATCACTCAGCACCACACTAATCCATAAATGAGAAAATTGTAATTGGAGAACCTTGAAATTTTGGAATTAAAGTTGGGAAAAATTCTGTCCTGACAACTGTTTCATTGGGGGAAAAGGATTTGGAAAATATAGTAGTAAAGAATGCATTATGAAATGAAAATATTCAGAAAATTGTTGAAATGAGATATTTCAGTATTCTAAAACCTCTCAATTTCTTTATAAAAAATAAAAATTAAAAAAATGATGCAATCAATACAGGTATGGGAAACATTTTGGTATGTTTATAAGTGCATTGCTCCTGACAAATATCCTGTGCCCCAGCTTTATTCGGTATGTTTCTAAAAGCTTTGTTCTGCTCTTGTTCATTTCTGTGTATCTACTTACGTTGTTTCAGATAGGCTGTCCGTAGTGAAATGAATATAGTACCCAAATCTGACTTTTTTTTTGTCTGTAGTCACCTGGAACAAATCTATGTAAGAGGAATCCAGTGTGGCTGAGTGGTAATTCTTTGAAGGCAACATATATTATAGTTTTATAGTGGAAAATTATTATTATTTTCTTTCTTTCTTTCTTTGTGGCTTGTGGGATGTATCTCAACAGGATGTTGTTTGCTCTGGCATGGTCTTCCAGATAGCCCCCCTGTTCTCTTGCCCAGGAGTCCCCCAGTTTGTTCTGGTGACTGAACTCGTATGGGCGATGACTGACTACTGAATGCAGGGCCTGGAGTTGAATTCAGGTGAAAGTGCAGGTATTCATTCACATCTGAGATGTCTCAATGCATCCAAGACCTCCAACAGCTGTGCAAGAAATGTCTTCTGTAGGTCATTTCTTCAATCTGGTGTGCTGTTGGAGTTGTTTCGGATGTCCTAAGGCATTCAGCACTGGATACCTTTGTTTAGACATTTTGCTAGTTTGGCCATGAGAACTTACACATGACAGGACACCCTGAGACCCATCGAGACTCCATCCAGCCAACCTGCACCACTAAGGGATAGGTGAGATGTCCCTGCATCAGGGCTGTTTGCAGCTCCTGCATCATGTTGCCAGTAGACCCAAATGCCACCAAGCCTGAATTTGGGTCCAAAATCACACTGCCTTTGGGCCGTGAAGGAGGCAAGCAAAGGCTCTGCAGTTGATTTCTCTGTCCAACATCTCCATCTGCTTGTGATTTCAGAAGCACCAAATGCCAGGTATGAAGGGTGATCTTTTAATCTTTGTGGAAATTTTTTTGGGGGGGATAAGGTGAGCTGTCTTTTCTTAAGTAATTCTGAAATTGTGCAGACCTCCCTATTTTTTTCTGGTTCTCTTTCATAAATCACACTGAAACTTCTGTCTCTGTGGGAATGCAATAAGTAGGTATCACAAAGGGTTTGCATGGCACAGTGATAGATCATCTGTTCTGAAGTATGCACACTGAGCATATCAGTAGTAAGATTTACTCCCAAGAGCAGCCCCCGGAGATAGATCTCAGGCCTTAGTTAAAGACCACTGTCTCTATTCATTATCTTGTCACTGGTTCCAGCACCGGTTTGATCTATAGATGGTTGTATAGGGAGCAGAGCTTAATAACTGGAGAAGGAGAGCACTCTGGGGTTTTGCCACTAACTAGGTGGAGTCACCTTGGGCAAGTCACTTGTTCCTACATCACCAAAAATACGTATACACTTCAAACTTGTTGATGTGGATGGCAGATTGTGGGGTTTTTGAGGATGTGACCCATTTGCTTTTGTCACATTAGGGTCAGTGCATACACCCCTTTCAGCTCCTTGGTCTTCAGGAGTCGGAGGAGGTGGAAAGGCTGCACATCTCATGCAGGAGTTGTAAAAAGAAGTTCACTTGGTTTCTGGAGCAACATTGGGATGCTACTGCCCTGTAGTACAGTGCATATTGGGGTAGCTGTCAGAAAAGGGTTTGTAGGGAAAGACATTGGTAAAGATATTCTGAGGATCCTGTTTTACTTGGAGGTTTCCTCCAGGTGAGGAAGGAGGAAGATGTTAGCTATTCAATTTTGAATGAGTGCTTTTTCAAAACTGTCCCTAATGAGGAAGACTGTCACCTTCGCAGTCCTAACTCAGTTTAACCCTATTATTTTCATACCTGTCAAACTCATGGTAAACAGATAACCCTTCTAGCCATCCTAATTTTTCCTTCCCTGAAGAAATTTCAAAGGGCTGAAGACTCTTATCTTTAAGTCACCAACTGGTGAAGACTTGGATAACTAAAGGGTAAACTGAGGTAGATGGCGCTGACCCATTTGTAATTTGTTCATAATAAAACACTTTCTTTTCATCTGCACCAAGGACTGAAGCTTCCTTGCCCCTTTTCATTTTCATTTTTTCATTTGCTACTTCACCAAAAGTGCCTATCACCATAGGAATTATTCACATCTTTTTTCAGCTTGCTTGTGGATGTCAAGACAAACAAAAAGACTGAGTTTGGAGATAAATGTGTCTTTTAAAGCAATTTTTGTTAGTCTTTATAATACAACTTCACCCAAATGCTTCCTAAATCAGGACTCTGCTTTGGCTTTGACAATTCTTTGGTGATTTCTGAGACTTATAGCAAATAATACAGCTGGCTGGTGGGGGGTCTGCTGTGGGTGTTAGTTCATGAAAACAAATTCCTAAATATTCTGGGCTGTAAATCTTGAGCATAATGCCATGAGACTTGAATCAGTGAGTTCACTCCTAGCATACTGGTATTTTAAGTTTTGACAATCCCTTTTAACCATCTATATGGATTGCAGGTTTGCATATGTACAAAGGAACCTATTCAGGGGGAAATTTGAATTATATTGGAGTGGAAGGAAAGCCCCAGATCACTTCAACACACTGTGATATTTAATTTGTAATCCTGAGACAGTGTAACTTCCATTAAGGTGAAGTCACCCCACACACCTGTCTACTGACCTGAGTTCCTGTATGAACATGATGATGCACAACAATGAGCAAGAGCCCATAGTAAAACAAGCCCAAGGTATCGAGTCTCCTTAAGGCACTGCTTCCTTTTGTTTTTTATTATTTTTTTTCCCCTGTAGTGGCTTTACCCACCTGTAATTGCAATAGAAAGAAGGAGCCAGGAGATATTTCTTTGCAGACGAGACAGTGGTTGTGTTATTATGGTGTATTATGTTACTTTCCATTAGACCAAAAACTTTTCATCTCTAACCCTAGGAGGTGACCTACAGTAAATACAGTGTCGTATTTAGCTTTTGTAAATAGCTTAGCTCTCATGAATGATTTATAGTGGGGTAAATATCACGTTCTCTCCACTTATTTACATCCGTACAGCATCACAGAAGACTTGTTGGTATTAAATATTAATTGTAAGCTTCACTGAATCTATGCTTTTGTCAAGAGTGCACTGGGCCACACATCTTTTTTGCCCTCACACATTGAGAAACCGCATGATCTTCCGAAGAAAGAACTGGAAGTGCATTATCAGTGTTTTTACCAAACTGCCCCTCAGCTTGGTGGCTACGGCTTCCATCACTTTAGCTCAGCTGGGAGGAGGGAGAGAAGCCTTAGACAAAGATGTACGTGCCTGACCCAACACTTTGCCCTTAGTCTATGTATCTTTTGTGTTCTGGGGCAGGCCTCTGTGGAAGGATTTCAGAGATTTATGAAGGCCAGAGCGGCTAAGTCTGGCTTCCTCTGTATCTTGGTCCAGTGACCCCCCTGACTGAGCCAAGAACTCGTCTGCCCAAAGTATATCTTCCAGGGAAGCAACCACGCTCTTGGCTGGAAGACGTCAATCAATGGGAATCCAACATTTCCCTTGGTACATCTCTATTACTTGATGCATGGTTAATTAATTTTAGAATTACCAATGACTTCTAATGCCATCCTATGATTTTCCTGGCTTTCATTTCCAATCCTGTTGTTGTTGTTGTGCTTTCCTTGGTAGATTTGCATGTCTTGCCTTGTATCCTGTGCTTTCCACATGGGAAGGGCAGGTTCTTGATCTTGTGACGGAGGGTAATTTCCACTCTCTTTTGATATACTGAATGCATGGAGCTCTTGCTCTCTGTCAGAGGTTTTCCACAGTCACAAATTGTTCATTGCACATTTTTGAATCTCTGTCAATTTTTGCATCTTGTCTGTTTTAGGGCCGGGGGATGTTCTCAGGACTTCAGGATCAGTCTGCCATTGGTGCATGAAACACACACCTCTGAGGAGCTCAAGGTGACTTTTTCAGTATTCCAGATTGCCTGAGACTCAGTACAACTTTTGGTTGCCAAAAGTTTTATTATTTATATGATTTCCACAGTTTTTCATAGAGAAAATGTTGAGAAACTACTCCAAAATGACACCTAACACCAGACTTGAATGGATCTCTGACAGAGAACATAAGCTGTGCTCATGGATATTGAGAATATTTTCCCTCAAATTTCAGAATAACTTTCTCAGGCAATGAGCATGGATTTATTGATGATCCATAAGCTTTTTATAACCAAATAAATTTGTACCAAGCTGTTATTTCAGACATGTAAATAGGGATGAACGGAGCAGCGAGCATCTGTGTTGTGATTGAGGTTTCTCACTGTCCAAATATTCATTGATTTCATGTTCACCTCTATTGGTGCATCTCTGTTGTTTTCCCTCAAATCTCTCCTGAATTATATGAACGAGGGAGGGTAAAAAATAAGCAAATGGGGCTGAGGAGGTTATAGACCTGCTCTAACTGGAGGACACAAAGACTTGTATCTTTGGAGTGTTCCTTAAAGAAAAAAAAAAAATTATCCAGGATGCTTCGTCTGAAAGACTACTGCTCTCTTTTCTGCCTGTTGCTGGTTGGGGTCACTCTTTGTGCCCTGTCTGGTATTAGGAAGGTGGTTACTTAGGCATGGAGGTGAGGTAGTGTAATGGAGTTTAACAGCATTGATTTTAAATGGACGACTCATTCTGCACTTAAAACCCTCCTTCCCTCATCAATACCTTATTTAAATGGTTAGTATATAATTTTTTAATGAGATGTTCCTTAATCCATCTAACCAAAGACTAAGAAGACTACAGCTGTGCAAGAGGGGGGTAAAAAGCTACTGGTTTTGTCAGCTGCCTGGCTTTCTGATTCATTGACTTTGGTGGCCTTTATTTGGCAAGAGATGTGTTTTCTGCCCCACCTGACCCCAACTCATTGAAATATTTGCAGAAATCAGAGCAGTTACTGGTACGTACTGGAGTTTGTTAAGCAACTCCTAGCTCAGAGTAGCAACCTGATAATTTTTAATCAATGCAAATCAAGTTTTGAAGCATCCATTATGTCCTAGACCAGGGGCAAATGCACAAGGCAACTAAACTACATTACAAAACACTTAAGCCCTGCGAAATTTCCTGACCTCTGAAATCTCTTACGACCTAGTTGCAGCTTCACAATGTCTAGCACTAATCTCTCCATTAAAGCCTTTTCACCTATTTCGGAAACTGCACACGCTGTATGTATTTAGACAAAAGCAGCAGCTTTCAGAGCCATTAAAGGCTCAGGCCAAAAGTAAAGATGATTTTCTTATGGCTGAGGATGTCTAACAGCCCAGGGGGGTTGGACAACACCATGTTCTTCAGCTGACCCTTATTTAAGATGACCTGTGAGTGTCAGGATTATAATGCTAAGATTACTGTGGTATTTAAATATTATGTTATTAGTCAAATACTGGCATGTATAAACCTAAGATAATTTTTTTTTTTTTTTTTTTTTGAGGGGATGAGGGATGGTTTACTGTCAAGGCTCTGATTTTAGCTGTTAAATTCAGCTCACAGCTGAGTCTTTACAAATGCACTCTTTTCCTCTTATGAACTGCTATGTATGTTTACGGTGCCAAATTAAATCTTTCCTCTCAAGTTGGTGACCCCAACATGCTTCCTTTTCATTTACTAATCAGCAAATGACCTTTCCAATTAAACCAAGTGTGTTCTATTTGTGGAAGGATGTGCTTTATCTGTTTCTGAGTCTCTTAATTTGAATGGAGGCAGGACCTGAACTCTGTGTTGTTCTTCTGTGTTTGTTTAATTCTTTAACTCCCAGGGCCCAGGCAAAGGACAGTTAAGAAATCATGGTGACTTTGCTCTCCCAGGATTCATATGTAGGCAGAGCCCAACTGCCAGCTGAGCAAAGGGTTTGCTTTGCTACAAAGAGTTGGGAATTAAAAACAAATTAAGGTTCTCTTCCAAACTTGCCCTGATACCTCAACATTTTCAAAGGAAAATCAAGCACTGCTATGAGGTCAGAAGTGTCACCTCCATGAAGCTACTTTTTTTCACTGAATGGGCAGAGTGGTTGGTCCAGCTCTCACCATCTCCGTTATCACTATCTGAAGGTAGGTGGGACAATTTCCATCCTGGCAGAGAGAAATTACTTGCTTCGTAAGATACCTTTACAAGAAAACACAATCTGTTTGTTATACAAATCCATGAAATAACAAGCCCATGATCACACGGGGTCTGCTGGGTCTACATCACCTCCGTGGTGGAGAAGCAAGACCTGCTCGACTCTGTGACACTTTTGCTAACTTCAGTGCAGCTCCTCCTTGTGCAAAATCCAGCACAAGCACAGCTCCTGCTTCCAGACCAGTTTGTTAATGTGGAGGCTGAGCAGGTCAGGACGTCATGTGTTTTGCAATGCTTCAGAAAAGTGTCATCTTTGGCACCTTGTGAAATATTTCTGACTTCCTCCCTCTTGCTTGTGATTTTCACAGCAGTCCTGGGAGGTAGAAATGGAAGGGCATCTCATGGCTAAAACTGATATTAATTAGTTTTAAACACCAAGGGGATTTGTGATTTTTTTCTCCCTCTATCTCTGACGTCATCCCTTGGGGTGACCCTGGCTTAGGTGTTACATCTGTAGGACCACTGTGTCCTCCTCTATAAAATAAGGAGGGTTGCAAAACCTCTCAGGGACCTACTGCTGCGAAATGCAAGACCAGATCGAGGTATTTCAGAGCAGTGGATGCAGGGGCCTCCTCTCCTTTGTAGCCCTTCTCCAGAAAGCACAGCTTCCCCGCAGGAAGCTGCTGGTGTTGCCTGCACAGCCCGAGGTTGTGTCATTCACCGTCCCCTAATCTCCTGCCTTTTATTGGAGTTTTTAGTTGTCATTCTTCACAGCGCTGTGGTCTCAGGATCCAGTTAAGCAAACCCTGCATTATCCCCACTACCTAACAGTGTGACATCTGTGAATGGCTTTCTAATTACTCAAATAAATCAGCGTGATTGGAAATTCTTGAGATTTTATTGGGAAGGAAATTTATAGTAATTAAACCCAATTAATTTTGGATTTCTGTTAATCCAAATAAGGTTTTGGAAGCTCTGGGTTAGACCTGCACTGTCTCCAGGAGGTGGTGTGGGTGAAAACATAAGAACTTGATTTTGGACAATATGATGATAATCGGAGAATTTCTCAAATGAGTTTGTTATGCATCTTGCATCAATTGCAGATTCTCTTTTCTGGCGTCTAAAAGTATTGTTAAGGGCTTTTTCTAAAGATTCAAACAGACTGAAAGGAATCTTTTTTAATCAAAATAAAGAACCCTTTTTAATTACTCAGACTCCTTCACAGTTGGAGGTAATAATTGTCTTACGTTCTTAAGTAGCACTGTTATTAGCCTGCCCTGGGGCTCTTCTATTTTCCAGAAGTTAGTATCACTCTCTGAGTGCCAGGATAGAGCGCGCAGCATCTTCAATATTTCTGTGTCTTCAGTGCTGGGAATGACGTGGATTGAACCTGACCTCTTCCTTCTGTGCTGCCATTCCCAAAATGACTGCACACAGCAACAGGAGGCAGCAAGCAGTGGTAAACACCAGTTTTGGTAATATGCCCCATTTTCCCCTGTAACGTGGCTCCACTCTGTTTTGTCCCAGAGCCCTTCCCAATGTCTATCCCACTCCTGCTGTGCCTGTGTGTGGGTGACCCACATTGCCAGGTTTGACTCCAGGTAAGGTTGCACTGGAGGAAGTCTTGCAGAGGACAGCATTAAAGAGGTAAAAAAGCATTGTAGATTTTTCCTCCCTGCTCTATCTACATGTTTTTGCTATCAGAGTTACTATCTCATAGTACTGCATTGCAAACACCAATAAGAGATTGTGGTTTTCATTGCTAACATTTCCTGAGATCCCAAATGCTGGAGCATAATTAATGCCATAGGTTGATTAATTGTTGTCTCGTATCACAACCGAAGTAGATGCCTGCATTACCGAGTGTAGACACTGCTAAATACTCTCTCCAGTCTCTGAGGAAAGTCTGCTGCAAGAAACAGTGGTGTGGATAGTCCAGAAATTAGCCCAGCATACAAGAGTCAGGCAGGGTGGTTTAAACTTTCTTCAGGGTGGGCTGGTCAAGCCCATCTTAGCAATCTTGGCCTTGACCCATGGTGTCCACGGGTCAAGGCTGCGTGCAAGACAGGGACTTCAACTCATGCAGCCCTGTGTGGGAGGTCAGTCAGTTTTTACCTGAAAAGGTCACAGCAAGAATAACTATGAGAGGCACGACTGAATGTCTAAGATCTTTGGAGTCAGGTGCGTATGATATTTTGGCACGGGTTTCTCAAATCTTTTACATTTTCACTGAACGTTTTTTTGCATTTACATGAATTCTTTGCTCATCTATAGGTGTTGTAAACCCTTGGTATAGATGAGCAAAGCCCTTCCACTAAGGCACCTTCACATGGCCTGAAATACTGCATTTTTTAGCATCTATGACTATTACCAAGGTGAGTTTTGGTTGAAGACCAGGAGGCAAAGTGTTAATCTGCTTTCACATCCAGGTACTTTCTGCTCAAGCAGCCCTGTGTCAAAGGGCTGTGTCTTTCCGAATGTGAGTTTAGGCTGCTTTTGTGCTAATGCATTTATATTGTGATTGTGAAAAGCTTTTTTTTAAAAGAGGAAGATAAATCTTACCCAAATCTGATAATCATTTTTAAAAATCTCGGCTCTGAGATTTACGATGTTTTTCCCCTCCCCCTGTAAGAAAACAAAACAAAACCAAGCCACCAGCCACCCTATTGCATCAAAGACAGAAATAATGGCTTGTAAGTACTTAAAAGCTTATGGATAGGAAACTTAAAAAACTGGTCGGATTCAAACCAAATCCTATCAGATTTTCTTGGTTCTCATAAACCTTTAATCAGCTCCCATGGGGCATTTTTGCTAACCATAAAACATGTGATTAGAAGACACACGAACTACTGGAATTATGACAGCGAGATGGGCTTTGACTTTAGTCCGACTTAAGGATGGGAATTTAAGAAGCCGTTGCAGTGATAGTAGCTGGTGGCTGCAGCACAGCACTGCTTCTGTCGTAAGTAGCCAAAAAGTGGTGGACGCTCACCAAAGTGTCTCAGCACTATGAGAACCTGGGCATCTTCCTCCACAAACCCCCCTTGCATTTGGCTTGGGATATGCATTGCAATGAGCTGGTCTCTGAAAGCCCATGGATGTGACTGGGGTTTGGGAAGGGTACAATCCAGAAGTGTTTTCCCCCTTTTTGTCATATAATTAATATTTGTTGTGGCACAGTTGCTGAGTCTGCTGCAAGAAGAGATTCTGAACTGGGCAGGAAATGTCTCCTTGGTCCCTTTATGGGAGAAAATAAATATTTTATAATCTTTGTGTAAAGGTCCCCACTATCAGCAGGATAGAAGCATGCTGCAAGTAACATAGAAATTACCTAGGTGCTAGATGTGGGCTGGCATTTCTCCATTAGATATTACTGAAAAATTTGTGGTTAATACAAGAATTTGTATTTCTTTATTCAGAGATGTTTGATTTGGAAAAGGCAGTGGCAAGACAGAGATGAATGGGTCTTTACAGGATGCTGCAGGTTTGGCAGGGAGGTCCATGAGATGGGGAACCATTTCAAAGCTCTTCACCCTTCAGCAACAAGTTGTGAAGTCTCCATGGGGTGACCATAGTCGGAGCAGAAGCATTTTTGCATTGCAGTAGCCTGAAATCCTGCAGGTATTTCATCAGTCAGCCACTTGAGCCTGTTCTGGAAGGGCCCCCATTGCTTTAGAAGGTGCATTATTCTCTCCTGGTGGGTGTTTTCTGCCTGGCTTGTCAGCTGGGGGAAACTCGGGCTTGGGATCCCACCTCACAAGCTGGGGTAGTGTCTTGTGGATGCTTGGGCATGGAAAAAGGGCGCTCCTTGCAGGCATCAAGGAGCCACGAGTCCGAGCACATGCTCTTGTGCATTGCTGGATGCTCCTTGCTACTGGCCCACAGTGGGCAGACATCTGACTTGCACAGAAAAATGGGACTTTATCCTGGGATCTGCTGCTCCAGCACGAATGAGCCCACCAGCCCTGAGATACTGAGCGGGTGTCAGAAAGCCCTGGAGGATGTTGCAGCCTCTGATATAAAAGTGGGGAACCAGCCTGAACTGCTCAGGCAAAGCAAATACTGGAAAAGCAGCTGTTGCCATTTTTTTCCCCCATGAAAGTTGTTTTATTTTGTAATTCACTTTGCAGCTTCTGAAATTATCTAATTTCTTAGTATTTAGGGAATGTTGCTTGTCCTGTCTTTTCAGCTGGGTAAATACCCAAGCCTGGTGTTATAAAGAACAAATAGGTGTAGTATGCACATACCTGTATGTCCCATTGGGTAATTTCAGATTAGGGAAAACTGCTGATCTTTTAACTGATGCTACTGCAATTTAAAAATTACCTCCCAAAGCACACTGGTTCTTTGTACATGGGTATAATAAAATTCCCACTTAAATAAAAAGAGACGACAGAATCTCTGCTAGAATCCAAGTCTATTACCAAAACCTAACTTAACATAACCATTTTGGGAACCACACTAAAATAATTTTAGATAATTCAGTATATATGGCACTATTTCACCCAGGTACTAGGACACTGCACAAATAACTTAGATTGTGCAATCTTTTTTTCCCAAATTTTGCAGGAACTTTCCTGAGTGTATCTGGGAGGATTATATAGGTTTATGTTACACAAGCTACTGAAATGCTCTTTACTATAAGATAAATTTGTGATTCCTAATGCTGTAATGTCTGCTGGAGGATTATTGTGTGTTAATGTGATTGGACTGTATACTGGCTGGAGCAATATAGAAATGATAGAAGAGCCTGGAAGTATGAGTTACAAAATACGGAATTACCAATACGAGCAAAATGCTGAAAAAATACCAAACTCTGCAGTTTAGAGCAGAGGTAAAAGTGGAAGCAGAAGGTTCATATCCAGACCAAGGTCTGGCTCAGATTGTTCCCTGAGCTGGGTGTTTGTCCTTAGGAGTTTGGTCTGGCGGGGCAGAAGAAGCACTGTGGCCATGAGCTGGGTCTGGGTGACCAAAGTCTGGAGCTGCTGGGACATTCCCTTCCCACGCTGGGAGTCAAAAGGGATACTGTGGGTTAAGGAACAGCCCTCTGCAAGGTGCCACCCGTGCTGCACGAGGAGGGACAGCGGGTAGGAGCGAGGCACCATCCCCACAGCCTCACAGGGGTGCAGGGGCCAGGCTGGAGCATCCCTCCCCGCGGGCACCCTCGGCAGACGTGCCAGCACACCCTGCTGCATGCACTGCAATTTCCAACGCGTGGACGACCTGGGGGCTGCTGAGAAAACCCAGCCTGTCTGTGCACTGCTCTCCGACCGTAGCTGCACGCAGTTACGTGGCGGGTGCTCACACAGAAATGCTCTGGTCACTCGGACCGGAGCCTTCAGCTCGCAATGACTTCTAGCAGGCAACATCTGACGGTACCAAAGCCCTCTGCAGCCCTGGGTGAAATTATGATAACAAGAGAAAAAAGCTATTACTGCCACCATGCTTTCATTATGCAAATGATATTAAGATAGGCTGTGCAGATCGCCTGTGGCTATGCTATAATCTCCATGCAGTGATTATAATGTGTCAAACTTAGTCATTTTGATTATGACATGTTAATTACATGCCATCCTCATGCAGACATGAATATTACTCGCAGTCAAACAAAACACAAATTGGGGGCATTGATTTTTTGTTTTGTTTTGTCTTTTTTTTTTTTTATTTGCAATGTTGTTGATTAAATGGATTAAAAGATAAAGAGATACGTAACATTGTAAACTCATTAAACAGTGGCCAAGTCCTCCCTGGCTGCCTGGGCATAGAGGGGGGCTTTTAAAAAAAATAAATAAATAAATAAACACTCTGCAATATTATTGTTCATTTTTTTTTTTGATTTTTTTTTTTTGGTCCCAGCAGGGGTGGCGTTTAAAAAAATATATATTTTATAGACATCATCTTTGGATTTTAAATGGAAGAGCTGTGTGGATTTGAAGAGCACTGGATCTTTTAACTCTTTCTGGTGCCTATCAGAAGAGGGTGACTTGGAGCCATGCAGGCGGCCTGGGTGTCCCTATCTCTGTCGTGGTACAATGCCCGTGGGTCACCCTGCTGTGGATGCTTCCTATCCTCAGGTACCTTCATTTCATAGATTGCTTTTACTTAAAAATAAAAATAATAATGTTTCAAAGTTTTCAGAGAACAACCCCTTTTTCCTGCTGTTCTACCTTGTCTCTATGGCAGATCTTGTTTAATTCTGCTGGAAGAAAGGAGGGTAAAAATGATATGTTTTCCAATGAAAATATATTTAAAAATATTGCCATTTTGAATGTAGCTCACTGTAAAATACACAATTTCAAGGGAGATGGTTCAATAAAATATTCCCTCCTGATGAAATATGCCATTAAATATAGAAACAGATCAGATATCAGATCTTCCCACCGAGATTCCCCCGGATGAGATATCTAGGTAAGAGGCTGAATTGCTGAGGCACCTCTGTAAGTATGGGATGGAAAAAAAAAAGACACCTCACAGGGGAGCAACACTTAACGAGACTTATAAATAGCTGGGACTGCAACTTGCCTGATTAATTTGGGGAAAGAAGCCTCACTGAAAGTGTTTTGCAAATTCATCAGATTTCCTTACTACTTCAGTCCTCTCTGATGTTTAAAAGTAAAATATCCAAGCTAAGGCTTTGTCTTAGGTAATTAAATGCTTTGAGTTACTCGTTCATCAACAGTGCTCTGTTGATCACTGCATCATCTCTTCTGACTTAGAGAGGGAAAAAAACAACAACTAAGAGGTTGGTGATGAAATAAAATTGTGCACAAGAAACTGTCAGCAGCTAAAATTCACTTGGCTCCCAAAAAGCAGGCTCTGGGTATCCTCCCTGGAGAAAATCTGGGGCACAACTGTCCTCCTGCCTCTGCCACTCCTGGGTTTGGGGGCAGCGCTGTCACCAGTGGGACCTGTCACTGCTGTGATGAGTGTGGCAGGGCTGAGCTCGCTTTTGGGTTGAATTTGGGGCATTTGAGGTGCGGACTGACCTTTCCCACATTTGCCGATCTTCAACTTCATCCTGCCGTCACCATTTTGGCATCAGGCAAGTTGGCTGTTTGCTTTTAATGCACAAAAATAGATTTTAAATAAAATAAAAGGCATCCCCCTAAACATTGTGTTTTTACGGAGGGACATTTCAAGGCAAGTTTTACACAGGTTTAGCCCAGAGGGAAATTAAACTCTACATGTAAATGGAGATTACACACAAAGGAATCCATTACTTTCAATATTTCTCAGCAGGAGGGTTCAGAGTTATTTAAATAAGTTTAGATATTAAACCTAAAGTAGCCATTAAAGGAATGCGGATTTGTTTGCCTAGTTTTTATAGAAATCTTATTTTTTATTTATTTTTTTTTTTCCAGCTGACTGAAAAATCCATTGCTTGCATGATGGTGAATATTTTTAATGCATAAAAAATCAAAGAACTTTCAATATAGTACTTCCTTTGAATTTTTAAGCACCAAATTACAGAATAGTTATTACAGCAAAATGTCTTCTTTAGGAGAGATTAAACTGCAAACATTTTCCTTACTTTTTTTCCCTTTTCCATCTATTCTTTAGAAGAAAGCTAATATAAACACTGACATTAAACCATATTGGCTATGTAAGGCACTTTGATTGTCATTGAGATTATTTTAAAAGTTATTTAGGTCCCCGTGTTACATCTTTGCAACTGCATGGAAAATGTTTCACCATGTTTCTCTTTGCAACATTTCTTTGGGGATTCATAAATATTGATTGTACCGTAAAAAATTGATGGAATCTTGAAACAGACTGCAGTCTTGGTAGCTGGGGAATTTACTCAATTTTTCTCAATAGCTGCAGTCTATAAAAAGAGGAGATTTTGCAAATTGTTTCTCACCTTGTCTTTTTAGTATTTAATAGCTCTCAATTCTGTAGCCTTCTGAACCATGCACCGGGTGCGTTTTCCATCAAAACTGTATCAGGCCTATTCAGAGGGAATTAAAAGGCGAGGAGTCACCAAGGGGTTAAACGGCTGCCTGGCTGGTGAGCACCAGCCTCATTACTGGTGGCAGTGTGGAGCCGTCCTAGTGCTTGTTTTGCGAAAACTTTTCTTAAAATAATGTCCTTAAATGTTAGCGGGTGTGTGTGGAGATGGGAAAAACACAACAGATTTCTCCCTTGATTTAAACACACAAAAAAATTGCCTCGGCTGCCAGGGAGTCCCTCAGCATCTTAGTGTGGAGCACAGGATGCACAGGGAGAAATGGCACGAGATTTTCTCCTCGTGGCGTGGGGAAGTTTTAACTCCTTTCGTGTGGGCAAAGGAGATGTTTTTGGCGAAGCTCCTCATGGAGCCTGCAGCCCAACCTGACCACCCTCAACCCACACCATGCCCCTACTCGGGGCCGTCGTCATGGGACCCCCTCGGGATGACACTTGGGACATTTGGGTAAGTGTTATAAAAAGGAAAGCTGGGCAGGCAGGGCTGTGTGCAGGCACAAAAAGCAGCAGTCGCTTTGCTTTGCTTTACTCCTATTTCAGATAATGAGCATCCTGCAAATTAACCAGAATAAAAGGGGCACAGAGGCACTGGCAGGAACCCGAGCCTGATGGCACCAACTTGTTCATGGGTTTCAGTGCTTCTTCACAGCTGGTCCTGATTTCTGCAAGGCTTGAAAAAAACAAAACACCTTCATCAGTTGCTTTCTGCTTTTAGTCTTCTTTGCAATGTCCAGGTCTAATGCACAGCTCTGTAGAGGTGGGAGTGTCCCCAGTCTCAGGGGTGATGGGGGCTTTGCTTCTGTTGATTCAGGCTAGGTGCAGCCCTGGGACGCTTTGCCAGGAGGTGTCTGGGCGTGCTGTGAGCTGTGTTTTGCTGGAAGCTGCTCCCAGGCTCTGCACTGGGGTCAGCTCTTCACAGTTGCACCAGCAAAGGGGCTCAGCTGCAGATCCAGGAGCCGTCCTGCTCCCCTCTGTCACTGCACAACAGGGACACCCACCACAGCAGAGAAATGGGATTTATCATACGCTTTTATCTTAAAGAGGTATACTAGATGTTCTACTATTTTTGTAACTCTTGTTTTTCTTCTGGCAATATTTGTCCCCTACACTGTGGGAATGGAGGCTCAGGCATAGGCATCCCTAAGCCCTTTGGCTCCTGAGCCTGCACATGAGGTTGAGCCTCTGTGTCCCTCTTGGAGTGGCAGCTGTGAGCAATAAACATTTTGCTGATGCGGCTGGGGAGCTGCATCCCTTTCTGGTCGCTTGAATCCAGGCTGGGACTGAGGGTTTGAAGGGCTGTGGGTGCTAATGCCCAACAGCAGTATGCCATGGATCCAGCCCTGGTTCCCATCTCTATCTGTAAAGCCCAGGCAGTGGCAGCTCCATTCCTGTCATTGCCACTGAGTCAGGATACCCTGGTGGCATAATGTAGCAAAACTTCCTCGGGTTTGAGATTTTGTGATTCTACACTTCTTGCTCGGTTATTGTAGTGCAGAATATCTATTTTCATTTCCTTCCAGCTCCCTCTGTTCAGGGACTGAAATGCATCCTGATTTAAGTTTTTTACTAAAAACAGTAAAAATGGTCTCCTCTGAAAGTACTTAGGTTTGCTTTGTCCAATCTGCCAATTGCTGCTGAAGTTACCCAGTTGTGTCAGCTTTCTTTAGGCTGCTTTACCCAACTAAAGTAGTTCCTATTTATATATATTTTCTGCTGAGCCCCAGCCTGTGTTTCCCATCACCTAGTCTCATCTCACTGGGGAGAAAAAGGCACAGGTTGTGCCAGGCTAGCACCAGAGAGGCACAGATTAGGGCTTGTTGTGATTTAACCCAGTCGGCAGCTAAACACCACACGGCCGTTTGCTCACCCTTTCCCCTCCTTCTCTGGGATGGGGGAGAGAAATGGGAAAGTGAAGCCTGTGAGTTGAGATAAAGACAGTTTATTAAGACAGAAAAATAATAACAACAATAATAATAATGATGATGATAATAGTACTACTACTACTAATGTGTACAAACAAGTGATGCACAATGCAATTGCTCACCACCTGCTGACCGACGCCCAGCCTAACCCCGAGCAGCCACCCCCCACCCTGGCTAGCCACCCCTATCTGTTGTTCAGCATGACCCCAGATGGGATGGAATACCCCTTTGGCTAGTTTGGGTCAGCTGTCCTGGGTCTGTCCCCTCCCAGCTCTTGCTGCAGCCCCAGCCTGCCCGCTGGCAGGACAGAGTGAGAAGCTGAAATGTCCTTGGCTTGGTGTAAGCACTGCTCTGCAACAATTAAAACATCAGCGTGTTATCAGCACTCTTCTCATCCTAAGCCAAAACATAGCACCCTACCAGCTACTAGGATGGAAATTAACTCTGTCTGAACTGAAACCAGGACAGGGCTGCAAAAAAGGGCTTTCTTGACCATTGCAGAACTTTATCCAGACAGTCTTAGATGGGAGTGAATTTTCACAGGTTGTCTGTGGAACTGTATGTAGGCTGGTATAGAAGAGCATGTATGATAAGAAATATTTGGCTACTAGTACTTAGCCTGAATTTCTGTGGATTTAAAATTACACTGAAGGCCTGGATTTCCTGGATTTTTGGCATCTCTCATGGAAAATCAGGCCCTCAGCTCCCCAGCTTCATCCTGAAGAATCTGTTCTGCCAAAACAGCTGCAAGAGGATGATGGAAATCACAAGCACAATGCTGCTACCAGGTCAGCTCACCTGAATGGAGCAGATGGAGCAACAGGAAAAAAACTGAACTCTGGGATTAGAGGAAACAATTAATTGTTCCAGTACTCTGGGGGGGCTGCAAGAAAGATGGGAAGGGACTCTTTATCAGGGAGGGTAGTGATAAAACAGTGAGTAATGGTTTTAAACTAAAAGAACGTTGATTCAGATTCAACATTAGGAGGAAATACTTCACTCTGAAGGCAGTGAGGCCCTGGCACAGGCTGTCCTGAGGAGCTGTGGATGCCCCAAACCCAGCAGTGTCCATGGCCAGGCTGGATGGAACTGGGGGCAGCATGGGCTGGTGGGCCTCCACATGGCAGGGGTGGCACTCTCTAAGGTCCCTTCCAACCCAAACCATTCTGTGATTCTATGAATTGCAGCTGCTGTGGGAACACCACATCCCCATATCCCTAAAAAAATTAAAGGATTTGATCCTGGGCAATGAGACCATTTCACCATCCGTCTTCTCCCAAGCTCTGATCAGAGGCGCTGGTCTTTGCTTTCCTCCATCCCCTCTTTCTGGTGGGAGTGGAGCAGAGATGATCTTTTTGCACAGCACACAGAATGGGATGTGATCTCTCAGTATATGGTGATGGGCATGACGATGGTCTCTCCTGCCACCGGATCCCCCCCACCCAAGCTCAGCGATGAGGATGATCACCAACATTTAACACTATGCTAATCCCTGCCTCACTTGGAACCTGGCCAGTTCATTTTCATGCTAGGCTGCTCATTTCCAGCTTCTAACGTAGTTTTAAAGTTTCATTAAATAAAGAATGGATGTAAAAATCAAATTAATTACTGACCACTCCATGCTACTTAATTTTAAGGCTCCCCTTCCACCAGTATTTCTTGTAAGCACAACAAGCTTCGGAGTGCCAGGATGGCCGTACTGCTCTTAAATACGTTGATTAGAGACAAATATAAAATGGGGATAAGTGTTGGAGCATTGATTTGCAATATCGTTTGGAGCAGTTATTTGCAGTTCTCAGTTCATTTTCCCTAAATTACAGAAAGCATCTGCAAGCACCCAGGTACTGAGCCCCTCCATTTGTCCCCCTGGGAAGGGTCCCAGGTTGTGCCACAGCCCTGGCTCCAGTCCATCCACCTCAATTCATCTCCCATCCAGCAGTCAGAAGGAAAGACCCATGGTAATAGCATGAAATAAGTTATGTGAAGCTCCTCCTTGACAAGCTTTCAGGCAGACTTGGGCTAGAGGAGCTCTTCTGGAAGGTTTTGAATTTAAAAGCAAAGAAGGAAGAATTTGGGCATTTGCCTCTTGTGTTAGAATTAACTATCACCCGCACTTCTGTAGCTAAAATAAAATAATCACCAGAAGTTCAAGCTCCATTTGACAGCCAAATGTTATGATCTGCTACTTTATTATTTTTTAAGATTTTGTTGCACTTTATTATTTTATTTCATGGTCATGTTTTCAGTCACCACAGAATTCCAGTGCCATGTTTTTAAAGGTAGGGGGACAGCTGGAATTTACCAAAAGGATGAGCTTGTTTCACTATAGGTAAGATTTTTCAAGGAAAGATGTAAGGTTGTTTTTTGTTTTTGTTTTTTTTTTTTTTCTTTTTTTTTTTTTTTTTTTCTTTTTGGTAGGAAAAGTGCCATAAGTGCCATAGATAACATTCTCCTCTCCTCTCCTCTCCTCTCCTCTCCTCTCCTCTCCTCTCCTCTCCTCTCCTCTCCTCTCCTCTCCTCTCCTCTCCTCTCCTCTCCTCTCCTCTCCTCTCCTCTCCTCTCCTCTCCTCTCCTCTCCTCTCCTCTCCTCTCCTCTCCTCTCCTCTCCTCTCCTCTCCTCTCCTCTCCTCTCCTCTCCTCTCCTCTCCTCTCCTCTCCTCTCCTCTCTCCTCCATTTTTTGCTTTTTGTACTGAGCTAATTTAATCCTTGCATTGCTATACGTACATATTGTTCTATTATTTTTAATATCACCGGGTTTGTGCCATGGCTGGGTGCTGAGGGCCTTTCTACAGACGCTGCTGCCCAGAGAGGTCAGCCACAGAAGTCCCATCCTTCCACACACCGATGTCTTTCAGCTTTCCTTGGCTTCTCCCGTTCCTCTCCACTTTATCAGTACGCACAAGGACAGACCCAGCATCTCTGCCCTCCTGTGACTAAGAAGCAGCAGGGTAGTCCCCATAACTCCTCTCTTACAAGCACCAGGCAGGGGGAGGATGCTTCAATATTTCGGATGAACCTGGCGGTCACCCAGCACCTTTTAAACTGATATAAGTTTGTCTTTGATCATCTGTATCCTTATGTGAAGGGGAAGGACAGAGGCTTTAAATTCTGATGGTGAAAAGAGAGAAAGCAGTGGCACAGAAGGGGTTACACCTGCACAGCCATTCTTCATGGAGCAACTTCTTCCAGGACCCACACAAAAACTTATTAAGCGGCTGCCTGTCACCTCTCCTTAATAAATAAGAATCTCTTTTCAGCCTCTTTGTCTCCTTCACCTCTGGGGCCGGCGTCCTGTAAACACACTGCCAATTAAACCTCACGTCTAGCAAGGCCACAACTAATGAAAAGCAATAGAGAATTCACTGCCTTTTAATGAGGAAAACATTGCTTTTTACAGGGAACAATTTATTGGGCCAATTCCCCCCGTCCATCACCCTGGGGAACTGCTGCCTTTTTTACCCCCTGTTTGTTACTTTGTCAAGCGCGTGTAAAATTGCACGCTGAACACAGAGGTGAAGGCTCTGACTCAATTTATGGTGTGACATCTCTGATCTTGCTCCCCGGATCAGTAAGCGATCCTGGCAATGATATGCATGGAAATTAATTACTGTGCCCGCCAGCGATACAGCAGGCCCCTGCCGTTGATAATAGATCAGTTTGCAGGAGTTGGTTGGAGGGGCGGCCGTGGCGGCCTCTGTGTGCTTACACACGGACGGTGTCAGCTACACACCCAACATCTCCACCACCACCAGCCGTAGACGTGGCAGGGCAGAGGACGGGCAGCGGGTGCTGCAGCCCTACCCTTGGAACAGGCAGTGCAGGAAAATGGGAGGAACTCGGTCATCCTGTATTTTTTTTCAGAGCGTTCTCTCTCCTCAGGGTTAACCCGGAAGAAAAACATCATATTAAATCAAGGGAAAATTTTGCCAAGCCTAGATAATTACTGTGATATATTATTGTGATATATTTAAAGGAAAAATGGGTGGAGAGGTCAAATTGTGAATTTTTGGGGAGCAAAATCTGGGCCCGTATCATCCATGGGTATGGGTTAGCTCACCTGTGGGTATGGTATGGGTTAGCTCTGTTAGCTGCACAGCCCTTTTTTCCCAGACCATGCAGTTCAAAATGCATTCCCACACCTCTTGGCTGTGATGTTCTGTCTGCTCCTACCAAGCAGTGCGTGTCTTTACTGGTGGCTGCAGGGGGTTTTACTTGCCTTTATTTTCCCATGGTTTGGGATGCAAAGGCACCCCAGCACATGCAAGAGATGGCTGAGACAAGCTGCTGTAGCTGCTTGGGGAAAAATAGGGGAATTGCCCCACAACTGTGTAGGAGCTCCCCCCACACCAAGCTATCAGGCAGTGTGGTCCATGAGCATCCTCCCACCCCTTCCAGGTTGGCAGGGATGCCAGGCAAGCCAACTCCTCCAAGCACTGTCATCAGATATGCCTTCATATAATCCTGCCAGCAAGGTAGTTTTGTCTGATATTTCATGTGTTTTTTTCTCATGTTATTTCTTGGTGATGCCTTTTTCTGCTTGGTCCTCAGACTATTCATATACTTGTGGATTTAATTTGAAATAGCACACAGCTCAAATTTCTGCTTTGCCAGCCTCCTGCCTGTCTCATCTGTGGTGCTGTGGTTTGGTCACTACTTCACCAACATATTATTTCTTTTTTTTATTTTTTTTTTCATATTTTTTTGTAAGTGATATCCTTCACATCCTTCAAAATTAATATTTTCCTTTATTTCTCAGCTATTTCATAGAATCATGGAAGCATTTAGGTTGGAAAAGATTTTTAAGATCATCAAGTTTTGTACATTTTTTAGAGACTTTGTTTCTTTCGATGGCTTAAAAAGCATCACAGCATCCTTATGGGACCAGACAAATAAGATGTGATGTTCAGGAGTCCCCCCATCTCAAACCCCAGCTTTGGGTTATCAGAGCAATAGGGGTGATACTGCACTTGGTTCAAACATGACAGTTTTCCTCCTAGAATTAAATGTTCCCAAATGAACAGGCAACCCTGCTCCAGCCTGTGACTTTGGGGTCCCTACTCTCAACCCAGGTTATTTCCTAGGCACAGCATTTTTTTTTTTAATTGAACCCTTGGTATGTGCACTCTGTTTTTTCAGTTCACCCCCTCTGAAACTGCAATAACAGTCTTTCATGACAATTAAGACTCTTTAAAAATGTATTTATAAGAAAAATAGGAAACCCTCAGAAGCAGGTAATAATGGGTATCCTGGAAAGGAGGCAGATGGAGGAAGCAGGGATACCCTTCAGCTCACTTTGGGTGCCTCGAGCACCAGCAGTGCTTGTTGCTTCCACATCCCCGTGCTCGTGCACTCCCTGACCCTCCACCTGCTGCAGCATGGCATTTGGTAGGGGAAGATTTCCAAAAATAGTGGTGGGTGAATAAAAGAATAAATCACGCTTTTGGATTTACCTGAGTATCTGCTTTGACCCAGTTTGCATATGCATTGAAGAAGAAAATTTGGTTCTTCTATTTACCCCCTGCTAGTGAAATCTAGAAACCGTCTCATGTATATAAAAAGCCCAAGATTATTTCAAAGCTTTGCAAAAAAAAAAAAAAAAAAGGGAGGGGGGGAGAGAGGGGGAGGAGCTGTGAAAGATCATTTCTTTCCTAATGCAACTGTTAGATTTGGCTGCTTTAGCAATTAAACTTTTCCTTTATTTGTTACCCCTACAGACCCCTGGTTAGAATAGGATCCTGAAGTTGAGTCCGCCAGAGCATTGGGCTTACATGATTCAATTAACCTTTAAGGTAGCTCTGGAAGTTGGTACTCTAGGAGATCCTTTTGTTAATTGGCAGCCTGACACAGACAATTAAGTTTGATCAGATGAAGAGGGCATCAGGGACATCATTAGCATACTGTACTGAAGACTACATGGTGTGTAAAAGTTGTTTAATTTCTGCCAAGGAAGAAAGCGGGGGGCTGGGGGAGCCCTCCTTGCACATACAGCATTTTGCTTATTAAATATTTCATTTCCCTTGCCATAAGCCTTGAATGTTCCCATTTTTTACCCCTCCTTTTTGGTTTCTTCCCACTGCAGTGAAATCCGCGGAATGATCGTTCCTCTCTTATTAAAACTTCTGCATTCCACTGGAGGTGTTGCATTAACACAAAACAAAACAAAACACGAAGCCACCACAACAAAACGAAATAGAGACCAGCAGAGAGGTTTGCTTCAGGGATACAGCCATATGGTGTGTGGAGGGATGGGTGGCATGGCCCAGCAGCTAAAGGCAGAACCGGGGGCTGAGCTGAGCCAGCTTCAAGTCCTTCAATTAGCTGCAGCAAAATATACCTGTGGCTGTCTGCCACACTAGTCTTGTAATGGAGGTGGTCCTTCTGTTCTGGCTGGCAGGGGGAGATTTCCCATTGTCGGTACGGAGTGCCACCAGCTGCTCCTCACCAAGGTTTGCAGCCACGGCATCCAGGTGGGTTCAATATATTGCCCAAACTGGAGGCCGTGTAGCAGCTAAACCCAATGTGCACACACCGATGACACCCATGGCTTCCAGAAAGCCTTATGGGAACAAATTTGGAGTGGATATGCAACCCCTCACTGCTATCTTTCCCCTGTGCTCTCTTCTTTGCTTACTCCTGTTTCTCCGACCCTCTTTCTGGAGGCAGAGATAAGGCACCTGGAAAGGGATCAAGGCAAGTAGAGCCTAATGGGCACATGGTATCAAAAGTTTCTGTCCTTATATTACGCAGGCAGGCTCTTCTCTTTCTCATTAGATTTGCACAGTTGCTTCAGCAATTATGATGTAAATATTGCATAATTCTTATAGCATTAGCCTTACTACATAAGTCATTAATGTGCTAAGACGGCGAAAGTAGGAAATGTAGACTCCTGTGCTATGTGATGCTAATAATATCCATGAGATTTTAGTCCTAATCCAGTGAGATGTTTTCAGTTCCCTGCTGCCGTAGGATCACCTAATGGAAAATTAATGGGAAGTTGCAAGTGCAGAGTGAGATGTGTTGCTGTCTCACTGGCTAGCCATGCTGCCTGTAAGGGCGTAGTGGCAAAAAAAAAAAAAGGGCACTGGCTAAAGATTAATCCAGACTACTATCCAGCAGTGACCAACAGTCAAAGCCTTGGGGAGGAGAAATGATCAGAGTGAGCACAAGGCATCTCTCCAAGCCACACAGCAACGCTCCCAGCCTCTCCAGCCACAGCTCCAGGACCTCCCATTCTGCAGGTCCATCCTTTGTGTTCAATAGTTCTCAGTGGCTTTTTGTTTGTTTGTTTGTTTCCTATAAATTTTTCTGGACTCCTCTGAGCTCTCATAAACTTCTATTTCAAGGTCTCAGCTTGTAAACAACAGAAACAGGTAGTAATTGTCCATTGCCCTCCCAAGGCTCACTTGACTTTAAGCTGGATAACTGTTAAGTAAATGGCAATGCTGAGATTTTTAGATTTGTCCATAAATCAGTGCCAATAAATCCCATTACTGTTAAGCATTGGTGGAGGACTTTAAGGCAGTTCTTTGGGGCAATGCTGACCTTGGGAAGCCCAAGTTGCTCCCTGCAGCTGTCAATGAGAGACGGAGATGGGGCAGCCAGGCTCTGAAGTGGGATGCCTCCTATAAGCACCTCCTGTTGGAGGTGAGATGAATCCAGGCAAGATAGCTTCCTATATGGAGGCCAAGTCAGTCATGCACACATGGGCTCACTCTGACCCATTTTCCTCCCTGAGAACCTGGGATTCCCACTGACACCACGCTATGTTTCCCACCTCTTCTTCCTATGGTGACCTCCCCTCGAAATGGGAAATGCAAGGTTTTTAGTTGCCTGAACTCTAAGCAGGGAAGCAAGGCAAAGCAAGCCTCCTTGGTGAAGTCGTGGTCTTTGTGTGAGGACTAGAAGGTCAATGGCAAAACTTTCAGCCGTGCCATTCTAATGGATACATGTAACCAAGATGTTAAATAAGATTTCAGGGAACTTGATTCAACTTGGTTGATTTGTCTCTTTGTAGGAAAGATCTGCTTAGGTTTTCAGTGAAATAGCAGGAAACCTGGGACAATAAAACCTACCTGGAAAGTAGGAAAATCCACTCAAAATCTGTGCAATTTTAGCAGACTGTGGGAAAGAAAAAAAAAAAAAAAAGTGTGTGGGGGAATTTCATAAGCTTGCTGAGCATTCATGTAGATGTCATGTAAATGCGGAGAAATTACAACAAACAGTGGTGATAATTTTATAAAACAAAATTATGACTCAGCCCTGAATTGCAGCTCTCTCCAGAGACAGCAGGGAAAGGCAAGGAAAGGAACACAAAAATGTTGGGAATTGTGAGTTTTTACAACTGAACACAAGTCTCCAGCTCACTGACATCATCTGTGTGTGCTTGGAAATAGGAGGGTGCATCCTGACATGGAAAAGCTTTTTCTGCCAAGAGATGGAAATACGCACATTTCCTCTCCAAAACCCACCTGTGGAGTGGGACTGCTGCCATCCTGCATGTCACAGGGAAGTCCTAATGCAAACTCTGAGACAAATGGGCATTTTCATGCTCCATCTCCCACATTAGAAGCATAAAGAAAGTGGAAAATAGGATTTGTAAAGCCAAAAAAAAAGTGCAGCAAAGGCAGACCACTGCTTTAGAGGGCTGTGCTGACAGTCAGGATCACCCGTGGATGCCTGAGAGGAGACATGCCCCTTGCACCAGTGCTGAGGGTGGCCTGTTTCTGCATAGCAGCAGCACAGGATTTTTTTTCTTTGAACCATAACAGAGTAATACTTGAGATGTATGGGCTGTACAGTTTCATTAAGATGACATAACATCTTGGATAGATTATAATTTTATAATACCTTTGCATGCCACTGCTATTACTACTATGTTGCTTTATGACGATGTTAATATACAGATGTTGCTTTAATCTGTTTTTTAATTTACTTTGTATATCCCCTACGTACATTTTGTTGTAAGGTAGTTTATTTTGTAGCAGCTCATTTATTTTAAAAGTTGGAGGCTTTCTTATATCACTGCTAGCATGCTAATGACATTTATACTTGTGTTCTCCTTAATCTCTCCCCTAGTTGCCTGGTACAGAGCACAGACATGATCATCTCTCTGATTTTTCCAAGTGCTGAAAACTGTTTGATTAGGGATTTATTATTTTTATTATTTTTTTTTAGGGCTTGATTTTTTTATTTGGAGCTCCCTAGGAAGCTCTTGAGGGCAGGCCTTGCAGATGGTCACGCTCCCTCTTGAGTCAGGGCAAGGCGAAGCACAGAGCAGACCTGGACATGGAGCAACCCTCCAGCAGCCACATCCGAGTCAGGCCTGGATTTAAAACCTCATATCCCTGTCACAAGACAAAGACTTAAGCTGTTCCCATGCTTGGATATAGATGCTGTATGCAGCCCAAAGTGAGAATTCTCTCAGCTGGTGTCACTTGGAGCAGGACTTTGTTTTCGGGGTTGTACCAATGGAGAAAGTAGGTCAGACTGGGGAATAAGGTTGCAGCAACTGGAGGCTGGTGCAAAAAGAGGGGGAGGTACGACCTGGATTTCTGTCCCCTGTTGAATTACCCTGCTAGGTGTGTGTTTAGTCGCAGTGGTGTCATGAAGTCCCATTTCAGAAGGGCCTTGGTGCGGTGCAATGTGATGTGAAGGAGGGGATGCGCATGGTGGCAGGAGGAGGAGGGAGCAGCACGCTGCTGAGCAGCTTCCCATGCTGGACTTCTCGAATTATGTCTAATTAAGTCTGCTGCCCAGAATGTCATCAAATTAACAGCTGAACAAATTGCATTGAGTTTGGTGGGACAACTCCCGCGTTTCATCCCGGCACCTTGCTGCCCTGCAGCGACGGCTCCGTCTACAGCTCTGCCTCTCTGAGTTCCCAGTGAAACTGCTCCTGGAGCAAGGAAAAATGAGCAGCCACCCCCTCCGTGGGCTTCAAATCCACAGCCTTGCTGCATTACCCTCCCGCCTCCTCAGGGAGACTTCCCCACTCCCCTTAAAAACTGTATATCGGGAGAGGCCTGAATATTTTTCCCATAACTTGGTGGGACGGAGCTCGAGAAACACTGCCTTAGATGGTTTCATGTTGCCAAAATGTATTTGCTATTTGATGATGTGGGCTTTGGAAGGCCTGCTGTTCCCAATTGTCCATTGCATATTAAGGACGGTTATAGCCAAGAAGACTTTTCTATTTATTTGCTCCCTTTTCACTGTGACTTTATTATGCATGAGCAGCTTGACTGTGATACTTCTTTTGTTTTACATTTTGCATTCATTAAAAACCAGTCATCTGCATATTTTGTGAACCCTCAGGGGTCTCTTCTCCCCTTGATGCATGCGTGCCAGTCCCATTAGCATGGATGGGAATTAGGAGCTCACGCTGAAGGAAAACACAGGCACCCCTCCCCCTGTTTCTCTCCTTACCGCTCAACTAGGATATTAAAAAAAATCATTACAGAGGATGTTCAGTTTAGGTTTGGAAAAAAAAAAAAGGGAAAAAAAGAAAAAAAAAAGAAGACAGGAAGGAAAACTTGACCGTGTATCTCTGGAGATTCTTCTCATCTCCCAGGAGCAGAGGCTGCATGGACAGAGGGTGTAAATCATTTCAGTATCACTGATGTTTTACAGCTATGTCCTTATCAGTAAGTTAAGTGGGTCCTGTTTCCCCCCCTCCAAAAACAGTGCAGGCTGTACCGTGGTCCTGGTGGCTTCCTGACGATGCTGAGGGTGTGGATGTAAGCTGTGGTGTTTTCGTGGAGTCCTCACCACCCCAATGTTGGTCTTCACCAGGCCACCGAGCTGAAGGGCTGCAGCTCCTGGTGATGGTCCAGCAGTGGACAGGGAGGGCAGGTCCTGCTGTTATCCCTGTGCTGGTACCAGGGAGCTGCCCGCCTCCCACCCCTGCTCCTGCTCAAGGTTCAGGCTGTGTGATTTTGCTTCCTGCCTACAAAAGAGTTGTTTTTTTTCCCCATTTTGGTTAGTACTGCCAGTGCGTGGATCCACAATTTTCTCTGCCTTACCTCTGAGGGTTAGAGCAGCCGTTCTTCTCCACCCAGACTGAAGTTTTGTATAAAACCTCCCCTGCTCCTCTGTGTTTCAAGTTTGACAGTTTCCCCCTTTCACACATGCGTGCGTGGGGAGACACACCGAGAGATATGAATTTATTTTCTGCATTGTTAAAGCTTCAACATTGCCCTCAAATCATCCTGACACAAAGGCAATGCAGCTCGGTTCACCAAACAGCACATTTTGCCCTGAGCAAAGACACTTTCCCATGCATGGAATGATCTCCCACTGTTTCCCATAAGAGTGCCGGGCTGGCTGGAGAAATCGAATCAAAAGCTTTCCAAGACAACAGCCCGCCTGAAACAATTGAAACAAATGGGGGCTCGGGTTGCGGCCGGACAGCACTGGATGGAGCCACATGCAGCTTGTGGGACTAGGCAGTAACCCCATTGCCTTGCTCCTGTGGTCCTTGTCTTGGCAGCACAGTGTTTGCTGGGAGGACCAGGTCCTCTGTGCATCCAGAGACTTGCCTGTGAGTCGTGCACAAGGGTCCCCAGCAGCTTTGGGGCCAGTGGGTACTTTAGCAAATCAGCCACGTAGATGGAGCCCGTCTTGCCTGGCTAATGGGGATGGAGGGGAAGGGATAAACGGGTTTGGAGCATGAGGCATCCTGTGCAGCATGGATCCTGGCTATGCCTGTGGTCCAAATGCTCTCCCCAGATTAATGGAACGGTCTGAGGGTCAGCACAGGGTGTGAGACTGGAGGAGCCTGATTCCTGAGTGCTCCTCAACCACCAGCTCTCTGCTGTTCTTGTCTTGCTTTATGTCCTAGCAGCACATCCACAAGTAGAGAAGTTACTTAGCAGAGGCACAAAGCAAAAGGACATTTCCAGGATAAGAAGTGTCACTCAACTCTTGCTCAGTTCCTATCTCATAATTTAGGCTGCTTGTAGATTGTCTCCAGTTAATGGAACAAAATCATGTCCCATATACTCTTCTGCTCGCTCTTTTGGCTTCTTTTAACTCACAAACTGTTTTACCAGCTGAAACATGGGACAAATAAGCACTTGATTAATAACAGCGAGTTTGGAGACTGTAAGCTGTCCTTAGGTTGACGCCCAGCTCTGGAGTTTGTGGCCTTCTGTCATCCACATTATGGTACGGAGAAATTCTTGTCTGTTTTGTGCTTCTCACCAGTGTGAGATTTACTTTTGTACCTTGACTTATTGCAGCCCAGCTGGTTTCTCTCAGCCTGTACTTACTTCTGGAAAACTTTACTAAAGCATCTCCTCTTCGTTGTCTTGTCCACACACCTGTTTCTCTTGGCATCAGACCTTCTGGTTATATTGCACAATGCATCTCAGCTGGGAGGGACAACCACATTTAAGAGTCAAGTCTGAAGATAACTTGGATCCAGACTTCCTCTTACTCTACTGAAACAAAATAAACAACATGAAAAGAATGGGAAATGATTTTACTGGAAGCAGCAGCAGCCATTTGTGAATCAGTTTGTTAAAAGAACCAGCCTCCATTTAGCTAAAAGGTGCTAGCTAAATTGCAAGAGTGGCCTTCACGTCTGCAGCTCACTGCGTCCTAGCTTTGATTCAGCATTTTGCCATAGTAAATCATTAATGGTCCCATAAGAAAGGCAAGCAAGTTCATAACAAGAGTTTGAAATGGGCGGAAGAACAGACTTTCCATTCCCAAAATAAAGCTTCGTCTTGAATATATGGAGAGCACATGGAGGTCTGAAGGCGTTCCTTGGTTAAATATTTACCGCACCAGCATTATTTCACAGAGCACTTCTGGAACTTTAGCTAAGCAGGATGGAGTAAGCGTAACGCTCAGATGGGTCAATAGGACCATTTGCCAGAGTGGCTTGTTCTTAAATGGGAATCAGAAACTGGCCGGAGAGAGCTCTGCAATGTTTGACTACTAAAAGCATTGCTCACAAAAACACAGCGGCGCACCGGCTCCAGGAGACCAGCCGTCAGCTTGTCTCACCGGTGTAGCCAGGGCAGGAGCTCTGCTCCATTAGGCACTGTGCAAAATCCTGGGCATGGGCACGGCGAGCTCCTGTTGGCGTGTAGGAACCTGAGGATGTAGAGGAAGACAACAGTGAAGATGTACGGGGTATTCCCCCTAAATCACACGTGCTGTTTATTGAAATATCCTAGATTTACAGTGGGTTTAGCCCACCAGAAGTCCTATCATCTTCAGGACTAAAGATGATTCAGAGCCATCCAAGTATTGCAAAGGAGCAGATAGAGGATTGTTTTACTAATCTGTGTGAGGCCACTGAAAAAAAAAAGTGCAGTGCGTCTCTGTAGGTGCAACACCAAAGCGAAGACATCCTTTTCCCCTGTTTTGTGAAATTAAAGGGTTTGCTTTTCTCCCCTAGAAGTTTTTAAGGAAAATTTTACTGGATTAACTGCTAGCTAAATTGCTTCCATTATCTACTTGGGAGCAAGCAACTGTGTTGCCCATGAAGCCATTCAGGAGGAAGATAAAAGTTCTTATGAGTGCAGCTTGGCATGCGGGCTGCTCTCGTGGCTGTTTCTGCACCTCCTGACTAGAGGCTCTCAGAGAACTTTATGGGCTTGAGGGAAGGGTGTCTGTAGGGCAATTAGTGTCAATAGTTGTTTAGGAGGTGCTGATTAAAATGTCATGTATATTTGCTTTTCTCCTAGGTTATGGGACCTCTGAAAATTTGATCTTTTTTTTCAATAAGATTATATTATATTATATATTATATGCAGAACACTGTTGAAAATGTCTTGTTTTCTCAGCATTTTTATTTTATTTTATTTTATTTTGGCTACATTCTTATTGCTATATTTGGCCAGACTCATTTTCCCCCTATAATCTTGTAAAAGAAATACCTTATGCAAAAAATATATATACTTGTATTATGCAAGGAAAATTGCTTTGCAGCTCCATCCTAACCTTGGAGAAGGAATTTGCCCTTGTGCATCAAGCAGTGTCCTCCACGTCTTGTAGGGCAAGTCTCTGCCTGTGGGTCAGGGCAGGAATGAAGCCACATTTCTGGGTGCCCAAACCAGCTCATGGGACCCTCCCAACACCCCAGATGCTCTTGTCCCTTGGTGGGTCCATGTCATCATCAGCAGAACAGTCTCTTGAAGCTTTGGAGGAGAAGAAGCTTCCCTGGAGCTGTGCTATGAAATAGGGTTTTTTTGGAGTCTGTTCAGCAGAGAAGTGAGCAGCCATGGTATTTCCTAGCTGTGGTTTCTTACTAGTGTATGTCAGATGTCTCATGAGAATTGGAAATGTTTTGAAGATTCTGTTGTGACTCCTTCTTTGTGATTCTTTTTTTTTCTTCTACCTCTTTTGTTTAAGACCCAAACAACCTCCCATAGCATGCGAAATGTTTCATTTTTTCTTAGAAAGAGTCTATAACCAACTATGGCATAAAGAGCATCCAAAAAGGGATTAAAGTGACTAAAGAAATATAGAGAGTCCCACGAAGGAAAGCCAGCTGTCACATTTTTTGCACAAGAGCTGGGTAAAGTAAAACATCCATGAATGGGTGAAGGAAACACCTACCAGACCAAGACAAGTGGTGCCAGCATCTCCTGTGTGCAGCCTTCTCCTTCACAGCCTCCAACCACAGTTTAAGGAGCCTGAATCCACCTTTCACCTTTAAAATATCAAAGCACATTAAAGGCTCATTCAGACAAGTGATTCCTCCTCTGAACTTTCTCCCTGATTTCCATTTTTTTTGTGCAACTTGAGCTAAATGTGGTTGCTCTGTGCAAATTACCTCCCTTCCATGAGCTCATCCATCTCCCCTTGAGCGCAGGCAGACTTTCAGCATCCAGTGTGATTTAAGGAAGCCAGGCGTGACAAATAAGGACGAGTCACATTTTTTTTTTTTTTAAATTATAAAGTGCAAAACACATCAGTGGCTAATTCTGATTCACAAATACACTGGAGAAACTTGTAACCGAGGAAGGTTTTGTGAGCAGGAAGAAAAGTACAAAATTTGTCATGCCTCAGGAACCACTCGGCTCCTTTGTATTTCCAAAATTTACATCACGCTGGGCAGGTATGCATTACAACCCAAGTTCAGGGAATCCAGCCCTTCCTGGGGAATTGCTGCACTGCAACCCACTGCTATGATTTAAGTCACTTCAGACATTTGAGCAGCAACCCCAAATTAAAAAATACTATGAAAAAAATTTTGAGATATCTCTTTGTTCATTTAATTTTGAAAACCAGCCCTTCATCTTCTATGAAATATCACCAGTGTATTTAACTATATGAGCATCTCTCAAGCTGTGCAGGCTTCATGTTATTAGAAACTGTTTGATGAAAAATGTCCATTTTTATTCTTTATTTTGTTGGGTTGTGGTTGCACTTACCCTGGTTCTTGAGCAGCAAGACTTCTGAAACCTATTTTCCCTGAACTTGCATCCCTAATCTTTCCATTCTGTGTCTAATAATATGGCTGAGCTCATCTTGGGCCTTTCCTCCAGGGGAACAAGAACGTAATTTGGAGTTCTTCTTTATTTTTAACTGCCTATCTCTTTCTTCTTTCCTCCCCAAGAAAATTTGAAGGAACTTAATATGTTTGATAGATCTGTGATCATTAACCTTCTGTGATATTTGGTTGAAGCTGTTTAACAGCTTCAGAAGTTATCAGCCTCATTTCCTTAAGGAACCTAGTTTTAAATATTACTGTGAAAACATGGCATATTTTTTCTTTAACCGGATGTAATGATTGGCTAACATATAGTCTAATCTCAGTTCTTCTATGTTTCTCTTGGCAATTTATCTTCACTTTTTTTTTTTAATTTTAATTTTTTTTTTTTTTTTTTATCTTTAGCCATTTGGCCACTTGTATTTCTGACAACCTTTCTCCTTCCAGCTGGCAACAGTAAATTCTATGCCACAAAGAGCAGAGTCTTGTAGCCCTTTTGATTCAGTCCTTGTGGCAGATCATGGTTCACTGCCATCCGCAAAATCTAGGTTCTTATGTTGTTTTCCATAATCTAAGGTTGTGGGTATTAGCTGAAACCAAAAGTTCGTCTAGCTGAGGATCCAGTCCCCAGTCAGTTGTAGTTCTGAGATATCAGAAATATTTTTCCGTCTATTGGATTGGATCTATTAATATTCTGTAATGTTTTTAGCCTGGATTCCCAAGGAAAGGAGATTTTTGCAAGTGAATGACTCATCCTGAGCTTTAGAATTTGTTACTCACCTTCAGCCACTAGTTCCTACAAGTTTTGTTTAAATATTCAAGTCAAGCTGACTATGCCACACACACACAAAAAAAAAATAATATAAAAATCTGTACAGTAGAGCAAAATTAGGAAAATTAGAAAATATCCTAACCCCAGGAAATGTGAATCAAAGCTTGCACTGTATTACACATCAGAGGACACACCCAGAGAGACCATAAAATACATGTAGGAAATGAGTTTCCAGACTACTCATGGCACAGCTTGTATAATCAGTGCTGTACTGAAAAGTCAAGTATTTTGCTAAACTCTCAGCCTGATGTATCTCTACAATTACTTTCATCAACCCATCAGGTGGCCTCATCAAAGAGCTGAAGGCTTTTTTGGAAGGCAGTCTCTATAAAACCACATATTGAATGAACCTCCACCACATCTCCTTACTTAGGCTGACTTTTCATGCTTCAGAGTCCTGGTTGTCCAAAAGTAAAGATCCTCCTTTTCACTAAATAAATGACAAATGTCCATCTATGTCCATGACAAATGACCATGAGTCTCTACATTTTCAGTGGATAGTTGCAGAAAAGGTTCTCACCTCTGAAAGCAATGCTGGCAGACCTCTAACTGTGATGAAATGACAGAGGACAGAGATTTCAGGTAAACATGCATAATGGGGGACTAGATCCATGTTCAAGCAGTTGACAGTGGTTGCTGCTGATGACTGCTAGCACTGAAGAAAGCTCAAAATGGGAGCACAGGAACAAACAGGGAGAAGGCTCTCACCACTGCTGGTATTCACTCACATTTATCTTACAAGATACAGGGATTTGGCTTATGATACCGGTTTTTACTATTGAAGATACAACGAAAGAGGCTGAAAATGAGGAAAGGTGTATGCATATGTGTCTCATGGTCTGTCCAGCAGCAAAACTGTGTCGAGTACTAAAGTGGGACTCAATATTCACACCACTGCTTGTTGTCTACACCACATGCCCTTTCTCTGCAAGCATCTACTCAGATGGAGAAGAAAGGATTGAGCTAGATCCTTCCTGCATTCAGAAGCTCTTACAGGGGCACAAACTGTGGCTGGTGTATATTCTCATTGACACGACAGGTTTGTTCAGCCTAGATTATTTGCCAGCCATAATTGCACAGCACAGAGACGTCTGAAAATGCAGGAGCCCTCGCTTGCTCTGCTGTAGCCTGGGTAGGCAGGAGGCATATTAGGAAATTGCTCAGATAATGCTAAAGAGGATGGATTTGTGATTATGGCGTTTTGACCCACCTGGTAGTCTGCCCTTGGAGCTCTACTTAACAGGTCTTCCCTGTGTCTTCTGAAGTCGTTAATTTTGTGGCCAAGTCCCTGAACTCTCTTTCCGTTCCTTTTTCACGTGTAGGGCTGTTTACTTCTCTGCCATCTAGTCATCTGGCAAATGCTTGCTCAAGGACACTGTGAAAGATTTGTGCTAATAATGAAAAGCTTGAAGGGGGCAAGAGATTTTGCCCAGGAAATTAATGTCGATCAACACTATTGTGTCGCCGTCCCATTGAGAAGAGGGAGCTAATAACAGAAAGGTTAGCTAACAGGCTGGTTTTGATGGGTTGTGGCCTTGTGAGTATTTGTCTAAGCAAAATTCTTTGCTACATTCTAGAAATCTAGGATTTTATAATATTTTCTTCTCTCTTTCATATATTTTTAATTTACAAAGTGATTTTTCAAGTCTTGCCATCTCCTGTCACGGATCGATAGCCAGAAAAAAAGAGAGGGAGATGTTTCTGTGCTGCTCTTTTACTTCCTATTGGGGTATTTTTGGGAGTCAATGGGGTCGACGTTTCTAGGTTTTGGGGTTGAGGGTGTTTTATGTGTGTGTTTGTTTCTCCTTGCACCACAAACCGCTCGAAGGGGGCAGGAGTGCTGTGCGTTACATAAGAGTGGCCCTCCATGCTTTAATGTGGGTCTGTGCTGTGCCATGCAGTGAACATAATGTGTCCTCCCAGGGACAATTTGCATAAAGGATAAATAAGAGAATCACAATGTGAAGTTTATTCATTTTTAAATCCTGCAGCGTTTGTGATTGAAGGCCCAAGCTCAGATGTTTTCCTGATGTGTACCATTAAGAGTCAGGGCTTTGCCTAATGTCTCTTCTGTTACTGCAGGGGGATGTAATGTGCAGTATTTCTCCACACTGGAGTATCATTTTCAGTGCATACCACTCGGCTAGGGAGTGAGGAACTGCAGGCTGCATTATCTTGTACCGGGCCCACTCTCCTTAATTTGCTGTAACCGAGCCAGCACATTAAATACAAAACATATTGATGTTCTCTGAGAACCCTTGAGGGTCTTTACCCTTCCTTGTCAAAGGAACTGTGCAATCCAGGAGGAAAGAAAACGGCATTTTGCCACGGCGAAAATAGTTGTGCTGCTGGCATGCCGTGGCTGACATAACGCTGTGCTTCCATTTACTTCACTTAGAGGGGAAAGTCATAACAAAAGCCATTTTATCTCCTAACTGCAGATCAGGGTCAGCAGAGAGGGACGATCTGAACCCCAGCTCAGGTGATGTTCGTAGAAAAGGTGTACTGCACAAGAAAATGTCTGCTGAAGACCACTCTGGTGATCCCACAGATGAAAACTGGCGGTGAAAAGGTCTGCCTGAGATGGGGCATCTCAGCAGTCATCTGATAAAGGTCAGTGGTCTTGGACCAGCGTGGTGACCCAGCCCAGATCCTATTCAAGTTGTCCTGGGTAAGGACGGCTTGGTTTCCATTTGAGCCTGCTACCAAGCAAAATCACAAATGCACATCATTACTGAGAACAAAAGCAAGACTGGCTTGTGTCCCACCACCAGTAAGAGATCTAACAGAGGTACGCTGACACCCCATGTCAGCACACAAGTTCTAGTGCGGCATTTCAGTAGACAGTCACCTTGTGTTGTTGGGAGTGTTTTCTCTGGGTTTGAGGAGCACCATTGAAGTGCATGGCTTTTGGTATGTTGAAAATCAACATTTGACAATAGAGCAAGTGCTTCTTAATTACAAGTGAGTTTGGGCTTTCCTCACCTTTAGATCTAAAATCTCTTTGGTTAGAGTTAAGTTCTTCTCCTATGTCATCTGAAGGTGATTAACAGCAATTATCTCATTGGCACCAGAGCTAATGAAACATGGTGGTCTGTGTGTTGGTGTACTGTGACTGACTGTGCTTAGAATCTAAGCAGGAACAGATTCCTTCTGTAAGGTTTTCCGCATTTTGAGGAACCTGTGAAGTGTCTCATGCTGGCTCTCTTGAGGTCCTTCAGAATATGAATTTCCCATATTCAGAAGGTCTTTGTCTTTAGTCTGCTTGTGCTCATGTAATTTGTAATGACTGGGTAATCTTGGGGATTTCTATCTTGTTATTAATTTTGGGTGAAAAGGAAAATAGGATAAAATATATCAGGGAAACACTCACATGGAAGCACATATAAAGATAGTAAAGTAACAGATTTCTTTAAAAAATCACATTAGACTGTGACAACGTATAAGTAACACTATTATGAAGTTTCTCTCAAAATTATATATATAGTACAGATATATTTTCTGGGTATTAAGCCAGTAAGCTGGCACTGGGCTTAGGCTCTGAAAGTTAAACCCAGAGCTGGAGCTTTGATGCTGTACCCTACCATGCCTTTGAGGAGGGAGTTCAAGCTGGGTGTGCTGCACATATTTATCTGGGGACAGAAATCAGTACTTCCCATTGTTTAGACCCAGTGATTTTAGGTGGCACAAACTTTAGCAAACATGCAAGCTCCAGCTCAAGATACAGGATAGACCATGCAGCTACAAAACAAGCCATGAACCTGCCTTCCTTTAGTGTATCTCTGGCTTTTGCACAACAAAACCCATAAGGAACATTGTTTGCAAATGTATCACTTTGAAGGGAGGCAAAAACCAAAGCAAACCCAAGCCGGCATTTCTAAGCTTGATGTGTTGGTTTTTTTTGCTTTTCCTACTGAAAGCTCATGTCTGGCTCATTAAGTTACAAGATATTTGCCATGGGTAATGTTTATTCCAAGCCATTTTATGCAGCTCTAGCCACAATCCTTCAGATCCTGTGCAATCATTTGTTGTCTTTAGCATTAGAAAGCCTTTTTTTTAGCAATGGAATACTAATTACCTCTGCAGCCACTGGTTGTGGATGGCTCTGTGCTGGGTGCATCCATGTTTCCCTTTCACATGTTTTTCGGTATGTCTGAAGAGATTTTTTCTAAGTCAGAAAATATTTTGCAAAATACATTTAAAGGAGTGCAGAGGTGATAAAGTGCTTTGGTGGAATCATTGTTTGCAGTCCATAGAAAGGAGCCATGTAGTAGTTCTTGGTTTTGATTACTGAAATAAATTTTGCAGTGGATCCAACACTGCCCGCTCCTTTACAAGGATTAGGAAGACCCATGTTCCACCTAGCATAGAGGGACTAATTCATTGCCTGGTGAAAAGGAGCAGAACCCTCTCAAAATCAACTGTTGTGGGGAAACCAGAAGACCTGAAAGGGAAATAAATGCATGCAGACAAGATATTGCCTTTGTGGATTTGGGATTTAGGGTTATTTCTGTGGCCTTTCAAACAGCAAGTTCCTTGCTGAGTGATCTTTGCTTTTACTGTGCTTGGGAGCTGCCTAGCAGGTGGACTAAGTGGTGGCCAGGTGTTGCTGAGATGCATGGTGGATCTTCTCCTGTCTGATGGGTGAGTCTGTGCTGGACAGCAGGTGGACATCTCCCACCCAGTCCCACACCCTCACACCTCTGCTCCTTACAGCCCTGCATTACCCCTGTTTTCTCCCAGTCATCCCTCAGCCCAGGTGGGCATGCAGCCCTGTCAGCAGTTCCTGGCTGTTCCTGCACCAGGACAGCCATCCGCAACAGTCCCAGGACTTTTCCATGGGTGATACAATTTTTTTCCTTGTTGGCCTTGGAGAAGTGTCTCAATGAGGAGACTGTATCATAGCAGTAGCTTTCTTAACTCCAGCTGTTTAATTCATATGGATATGGTGGCTGTGGCCCCTGGAGAGGCTCCTTCATGCTCAGAGATTATCCCTGAGGAACATCCAAATGCCATCTTCAGCAGACATGATCTTTATTTATGTAATTTATTTATGTATTTATTTATGTACTTTACTGAGGTATTTATTATTGAGATATTTATTTTGAGTATTGGTAAATCAGCATCCTGAAGAGACCAGAATATTGTTGTGAACTTTTTCTGGTGTGGTACAAGCAACCTTCACTGACACCTCCACAAAAAAAGCTACTTTTCTTAAAGGTCTTATGGTTTCACTGTGAGCTCTGTGGAGCAGGGTGACCTCCAGACTGTGTGTCTGTACAGCATATGGTGCCAAGGAGGTCTTTATTCCAGGACTTCCAAGAAATGCTGGGAGGAAGTTGCAAGAAATAGTTTAAGGTGATTGTTATATTTTTTTTTCCTAGGAGACCAAACATATCAGAGACATTTTATGAACCAGCTTGGTCAGAGGAGATTTCTTTTTATTCAGAGTAAAATTCCTCTGAGGGAATTTCACAAATTGTTCCTTACAAGATGGGCAGTACCAAATCTTTGTTAACCCTGGCAGTGAAGTCCCTTATGCAGTGAGGACACTGGGTTTGGTACTCCAGTGACACCAAAACCCAGGGAAGATAACTTTTCCACTCCATCCCCCCACTTGTGCACCCAGCTCCTCTCCCTGGTGCCTGCCTCCAGAACAAGATGGGCAGTGACATCGGGACATCTAACCGTGAAGGTAAGGGCACCATGAACACCCTTTAAAAAACCCCCATGGCACTGAACCCCCTGGGTCTCCTCCTCACCCCACAGACACCTCCTGGAGCCCCCAGCCCCAACACCTGCTCTGGGCAATGCTTGCCTAGGGAAGAACATAAAGAAGTCCAGAGAGGATCTCCAAGGTGGGCTTAGACAGCACATGGACAAATCATCACTTCTTCCCTGCAAAACCCACCCCACACCCTGCCTCTGTGTCTGCTTCCTCCCCACACCCCCAGCCAAGCCCTAAAGCTCACGCTTTGCTCTTATCCAGGGGAGCACACGGGTGTATGTGTGTGTATTTTTTTTTTCCAGAGTGACTTGTTTGTGCTGTCATCAGCCGTTGTTTTGGTAAATGGCGAGTTAAACAGATATATCCAAGCGTAAAATCTAAAAAATGTTCCCTGTGGGCGCCTGGGGGGTGTTGTTTGAAATCAACTACATATCAATTGAGCGGCGGCGAGCGGATCCGATGATAAATTCCAGTCCACAGACGCCTTATAAATTACATTTTTTTGTTCACGATCTAGCCTCATCTCAGCTCCCCAGAGGCCCTTAGACTGAGAACTATGATTGTGTTGGAGAAACGTTTGCTCAGCTTGAGCGATGCCATTAGTGTTACATGTGCTGGGCCACTCGCGCCGGCACCCCCCACTTCCCTCTCCTTCCCCCCAGTCCCAGCCCAGTCCCCCCCTTCTTCCCTTCCACAAAATGCAATATGTGCCTGGTAATTTTTCTGTTCATTATCTCATTGTTTTCTGTAAGTACAAGGTTAGATTGAATTACTGCAGGCTCTATTGTCTATTTGTAATTCTCCTTCCATGCCGCGCTACTAATGAATGGGCAATTTAGTCAAATCTTTGTAACGGCTTCTTCTGTGCGTCAGCCACTTAATTACTCTGAGCTTTTCTCACTGCTGCTTTATTGCATGGAAACTCAGGCTGCTTCCAGGTCTTTGCTAGGGGATCTCCAGCTCTGAAAGGAAAAAATCATAATAATAATGATAACCAGCCCGCATCTTCCCAATCCCTTGGTGTAACAGCATCCTTAGCATGCAGGACGTTCCCCTCCTGTACTCTTTATTTGCGTGGTAGTTAGTGGGTTTGTTTTTGTCCCATAAAAAAAGGAAACTGTCACTCTTACAAATTAGGCAAAGCAAGGTGAAGGTGGCCTAGACCCTTTAACATTGTGGGGAGGCTTAAAAATAAGACAAATTAAATAAACATTTGGCATCTCATATGGAATATAACCATATGGAATACCAGTCCATTACAGAATTGTCAAATTCAATTTTGGCTTGATTTTGGTATCAGGGGTAAGAAGTGTTCTTTTTCTGGTTTGTTTTCTTGTTTGCAAAAAGGGCATATTCACCTTTGTGTTCGGTATCAAATATTTCAATATGCAAATGAGGGGCAAGACATGGGAATAAATACATTTTGAATGCATTTAGTAAAATTAAATGTGATTATTTATAACTAGCAGTCAGATAGACATGTGTAGAAAGCTTTAAAACAACCCTTTTGTGTGATAAATACTTTTTCCTTGCCTTAATAACAAGACATAAAGAATGGAAATAAATGGAAATACAAGAGTTTTAAGGAAGCACTGTAGATTATAAACAGGATTTTGGCAGATTATCTCCATACATGATCTGACTCGCCTGTCTAAATTTCTAAAGGCACTCTGTTCCTTTATTCAGTGATGGGAATATTCACAGTGGTAATACAGGATCGGGCCCCAGATCATGGGGAAGTGGACTGCATGTGTCTTTGAATTACAATTTAGCTGTGTCTTAGCTAGACAGCAATGCTTGGTAATAGCCACATTTTTAGAAAACTTCATTTTCTTTACAGTACATTTTCTGTTTCTCACATTTGCACAGCATTTACTTTCTTGACTGAAGAAACACTCAGAAGTCTTTCCCTGATCCTTTCCCAGTTTGTATCCATATGTAGTTACATGATGTCTAAGCCTTTGCTTGTACTTTTTTGCCATTTTTCTGTTTTCTTAATTCAGAATTGAAACTCTGAGTTTGATGAATGATTCATTATTTCTGTCAAACTGAGTTTTTATAGAGGATTTCATATTCATATAGAAGGTATACACTTCACATTCATTTTGCACAGAGGGTCTGCATGCTTTGCGATGGTGACCCATACAGATATTTATCACACAGGCACAAAGTGCAGTGATAAACAGACATTTTCTCTCTGGCACCTATGACTGGAAAAGAGATTAAAATTAAAATTTTATTCTGCGGGTTTTCTGGGGAATGGGCTTATCCCACAGAACAGTTACAAATTAATGGAGAAGTTCTTGCAATCTTTGTAACAGCACTGAAAGGCTGATAATAAATTACTGTAATTATTAGTGATTATGAAGACTTTTCAAAAGAGTTTTCAATGAATTTTCTAATAGGGGAATTTCCCAGTCCCCAGAGAGAGACTGCTGAAGAGAGCTGCAAGCTGAATACCCAGCACAAAGACATTGTAGATTTTCAAGAGGTTTTGACTAACCTTTATGTTCATCCTTGGCCATAAAAGTCAAAATCTTCACCAGTCCAGGAGCAGCTGGCAGGTGGAGAGGGGCTGCATCTCCCCTTCTTGGGGCAGGATGGTTTGTGCACCCAGGGCATCTGCAATGTCTCTCCCATGAACTCCTGGCCACTTCCTTGTCCCTTGGATGGGGTTTGGTTTAACAGTGCTCATGGTGGACCTCATTTCTGAGACACACATGGAGCTTAAGTCCCCTCTGTCCCCCATGCTAGGTCTCTAAAAATAGTGACCATCCAACACCTACTGCGTGCAGCAGGAGCTGGGGTCTGACATGCCTCAGGTATCTGCTCCTAAATGGTTAGAGTTCATAGATCTCAATAGAAATCAGAACAACCTTGATCTTGCCTTTACATCATCACGAGCAGGACGGTTTCTTTGCTGCACAGCTACTTTCTCCAGGACTTAAATGTGTGCCTCTGAGCCAAATGCCCAGACCAAATCCTTGTTTCAGTAAATGTGCATTTTAAAGACAGCAGTGTTATCAGGTCAGGCTGGCCACAAAGGTGGAAGCCTTAATTGGAGATCAATCTGCCCATGTTAAGCGAAGCTAAGTCAGTTACAGTGTGACTAGGTTATGAGTTTGATGTGGTTTGTTCCTCTTCATGATGAGAGAGGTGTGTTGAGCTCAACAGGACCTGACACCATCCACCCTGCCCCATCTCTGTGCATATTTTCTCCTTCCTGCCTTAGTCCAGGTGGGTGGTGTTTGTGTGCATGTTGGAGGAGCTACAAAGATCCAGATCTTATTTTATCCATCTTATCCTGGATGGATACAGTCCTGGATGCAGCCAAGAAGGAAAGCTTTGCATGGCCACCACACTGCACAGAATCACAGAATCACAGAATTTTCTAGGTTGGAAGAGACCTCAAGATCATCGAGTCCAACCTCTGACCTGCATGGCCATGCCACATGGGTTTGCCCAGTGCTCACTGGGCCAGCTCTAAGACTGGTGCAGTGCTTGGCACCTCTGATCTCAGGGTGGAGAAATAAAGGCATTGCTCCTGCTGCCTGGATCACAAGTGCTAGGTTTCCAACAGCCCCTCTTTGTGCCACCCACGGAGCAGAAAACACCACGTGCATTCAGACAACACATGTCGTTAAATAGCGACTTATTTCTATTTGTCTTTGCAAAAGAGCTGAAAACAGAGAGAGAAGCAGCCCAAGCGCGAGCTGGTGCCTCGTAGACCCAGATAGGCTCTTTGCCTGCTTTGTTATAATACTTCATTGGAACTGACACATTGATAGCCACAGTTTTTCTAGGAAGTGACCTTCATGCTGCCCATTGATTCCCAGTGGCCATCAACTCCTTGCAATTGGAATGACAGGCCAGGTTAAAGGTCAGTCCTTAAATAAAGCTTCTGGATTACTAAACACCTGAAGTTCAAATGAAAATGGAAATCTGCACCTCATTTTATGTGACATGTTACTGCTAATGACACTTCGGGATCTTAAACGGCTCCTGCTCTTTAACTCATGTGTGCATTTCACTTGATGGCCCCTGAAGCCGGCTCCGCTCCCGGCGGCCACCCCGGACCCTTACAGGACAGGCGGCGGCTGCAAGGGAGAGCAATCTCCCTGGAATAGATGGCTTCTGGAGGGAAAGCTTTTGCAGGAAAAGACATCAGAACCAATTAAAACATTTGCCTTTCAAGTGATGGCCAGAAACAATCATTCCCTTAATTAAGATTCACAGTAAAAGGATTTTATTTACATGAGCTGTGGCGTTAAAAAGGCCCCCATAGTATTGCCGTGCCAGGGAAGCCGGATGCGTTTTGTCTGCCTGTGCACGGCGGGGCAGCACCGGACCACCCGGCCGTGCCTGGATGTGGGGAGGGGGCAGCAGGGTGGCTGTGCAGGGATGAGGAGAGGAGAGGGTGCTGCTTCCCTGCACTGCATGGAACTGCTGCTGCAGTCGTCTTCACACTGAGCCCTGCTCTTGGAGTCGCATGCCCCCAGCCTTGGCAGGACCCCATTTGCCACCTGGAGCTCTCCCAGGGCTCCCAGCTCCCTCCTGTGCTCCGTAGGACCCCCAACCCCCAGAGCACAGTGGGCTCCTCTTTACCTCTTTGTCTTCTCTTCCAGTTCTTCATTCATTTCCAGTACACCTGACTTCAGTGGGGAATGCTGGTAGAGAGGACAACAGGCTTTCCATAACTGTCCTTGCAAATTCAACAGTTATTATAAATTACTTTTAATACCATTTTTTTTTCTTTCAAAAACACTTTGTCAGATTGCGTTAATTTTCTTCTGTGCCATCATAAGGTCTCTAGTTTCCAGCTCTGATCACCGTACAAGATGCAGTACATATTCCCCATATGATATGGTACTCGCCCCAAAGACAGTCTATATAATATACAGTCTATATAATAACTTGAAGCTATTTGTCCCCAGTGGATATTCATCTTCTTCTGCAGTGTGTCAGGGCAGCAGGCACCAGAATCTGGTGGACATACCACCTTACTCACATTTCCTAACCTGGAGTGCCCACATATAACCTCACAATAAGTTAAAATTATCTGAGGCTGCTTGATGGCACTCCAGCCAGCTAGCACGGCATGGCTTGCATTTGTGCTGGCTTGTCATCCAGGCAGGGCTGCCCTGTCCAAAATATCTGCTTGGACTCGGTCAGTCAGGCTGATGGTTGGATTTAGAGACCTTGAAGGTCTTTTCCAACCCAGATGATTCTATGATTATGTTCAATCATTCTGTGATCTCTGGACCATGGTAATTCTCAAGTTATTCCTGGAAATTGGCTAAGCACTAGTTGCTTGTCAAAAGCAGGGCCAAGGTCCATTCAGACAGTCTGCAGTGTGGTAACCAAGTTCCCATAACTGGGAATGTCCCTCCTCTTTAACTTGCCATGCAATATTAATCATTACATTTTTAAAACCAATTATACTGGTGTGATATCTGAAATACAGACAGGCCCCTGTTCCATTAGATCGTAAGTTGAATAATTCCACAGGCAAAAGCATGTTTCCTAGACCCAGACCAACACCAGAAGGGCTTGCTGGGTTCGATGGCAGAGGATGCTGTAGGTCACAGTGACTTCCACCTCAGGGTCACCCGCTGGCTGTCCCATTGCTCTGTAGGAAGCCTGAAGGAAACCCCACATTCTGGGGTGTTTCTAGTGGCCAAGCACCCACCACAGCAATAATTTAATTGTTCCTCATGCCAGTAGCCCTCACCGAGGGGCCGGGGACTGGATGGACACAGTGCTGAGTTACGTTCTCCCTGCTCGATGCCCTCAGGCAGCGGCTGTGGGACGAGGGAGCTGCTGCGTTGCAGTGTCCAGGTGATGGATAGTCTCCTGTCCCCGCCGCTGTCAGCCTGACACCGCTCACCAGCACTGAATTAATCTAAACAGCACTGTGTACCACGGGTGCTGCCAGGGCTTGCTGATGCCCATCTAATAAAGCAGGAACAGCAGAGCCACTGAGCGCGGTGTCCTGAAGTGCTTTAGCTGCACATTAACCTAACGGAGTGTTAATGCACCAAAACCTGTGCTTGCTGAGCATCTGCTTTAAGTCTTGGCTGGTTTAGGTGCTACCTATTTATGTAAATGTAGGGAAGCCAAATATCCAAGGAAATACTTCAAAGCGTCTAAACATATAACTTAAAAAATAAGATAATCTCCCAGTATAACCCTTTGGTTCCGCTCATTTAAAAAAAAAAAAAAAAAAAGAAAAAAAAAGAAAAAGAAAATTGGCTAGGTTCACCTACTAAAATCAAGTGAGAGCTTCTGTGTGACGGCAGTATAATAGAACTTGTTTCAAACAAGCTCTCAAAAAATGTTTAAAACGTTTCCCCTGGCCAGAGACCTTACACTAAATTTCAGCCAGCAGCAAAATTTTTTGCAGCCGGTGTTATAAATCAAAACTGGGTTTCTAATGAAAGTGCTGACACAACTTTAACTGTAACAGTACTTCCAGGCAAAACTGTAAAGAAATTAGAGTCCTGCATCTGGTATGCTGGGGCCATATCCAGAACTGCTTTTTTAAATCTTTCTCCAGCGTGCTCCTGTGCATCAGAGCAACACTGAGAGTTAGTGACCATGATGTAATGCAGAAAGTAAATATCTGTTTGACCCTGTTAAATTCTGCAGTATAAACCCTTTTGTTGGAAATAGATCAAAGGATTAATTTTTTAAAATGAGTTCTCTATGAAATAATGCCTATTTATCAGGGGCAATTACCCAGATCACTCATTGCCACATTTTCTCCTGACCAGACAGATGAAAGCTATAAAATAGAAGAAAAAGGTAGCCAATGATAAAAATACATTTTTATCATAAAAAACTGTACTTGGTCCAACATCTACATAGAGCAACCATTTGTATCAATGTTCTTGAAATCAGGGAAAGCTGCAAACATTTACATGGATTTAAGGTAATAGTCTACCAGAAACATGACTTCTTCAAGGCAGAGAGACCTGGGATGTGCCCTGCTCCAGCAAAACAGGTAGGTGATATAACATGGGAGCGTGGCGCCATTGAAGCCTCTTGTGCTTTAAAGGTTGTATAGTGCAAAATGACAAAGTGACGCGCTGGGTGGATGAGGGAAAGGCTGTGGATGTGGTCTACCTTGACTTCAGCAAGGCTTTTGACACCGTCTCCCACAGCATTCTCCTCAAGAAACTGGCTGCCCTAGGCTTGGACTGGCGCACGCTTCGTTGGGTTAGAAACTGGTTGTATAGCCGGGCCCAAAGAGCCGTGGTGAATGGAGTCAAATCCAGTTGGAGGCCAGTCACTAGTGGCGTCCCCCAGGGCTCGGTGCTGGGGCCGGTCCTCTTTAATATCTTCATCGATGATCTGGATGAGGGCATTGAGTGCACCCTCAGTAAGTTTGCAGATGACACCAAGCTATGCGCGTGTGTCGATCTGCTTGAGGGTAGGAAAGCTCTGCAGGAGGATCTGGATAGGCTGCACCGATGGGCTGAGGTCAACTGCATGAAGTTCAACAAGGCCAAGTGCCGGGTCCTGCACCTGGGGCGCAATAACCCCAAGCAGAGCTACAGGCTGGGAGAGGAATGGTTGGAGAGCTGCCAGGCAGAGAAGGACCTGGGAGTGATGGTGGATAGTCAGCTGAATATGAGCCAGCAGTGTGCTCAGGTGGCCAAAAAGGCCAACGGCATCCTAGCTTGTATCAGAAACAGTGTGACCAGCAGGGCTAGGGAGGTGGTCGTCCCCCTGGACTCAGCTCTGGTGAGGCCGCACCTCGAGTACTGTGTTCAGTTTTGGGCCCCTCGCTACAAGAAGGACATGGAGGTGCTTGAGCGGGTCCAGAGAAGGGCAACGAAGCTGGTGAGGGGCCTGGAGAACAAGTCCTACGAGGAGCGGCTGAGGGAGCTGGGCTTGTTCAGCCTGGAGAAGAGGAGGCTCAGGGGCGACCTTATCGCTCTCTATAGGTACCTCAAGGGAGGCTGTAGCGAGGTGGGGGTTGGCCTGTTCTCCCACGTGCCTGGTGACAGCATGAGGGGGAATGGGTTTAACTTGAGCCAGGGGAGTTTTAGGTTAGGTGTTAGGAAGAACTTCTTCACTGAAAGGGTTGTGAGGCATTGGAACAGGCTGCCCAGGGAAGTGGTGGAGTCACCATCCCTGGAAGTCTTCAAAAGACGTTTAGATGTAGAGCTTAGGGATATGGTTTAGTGGGGACTGCTAGCGTTAGGTCAGAGGTTGGACTCGATGATCTTGAGGTCTCTTCCAACCTAGAAATTCTGTGATTCTGTGATTCTGTGAAAATGTTTCATGGCACATGGGCTATTGGAGCTGTGTGACACTTGCCCTTTCCATCATCTGGGAATTTATGGGTCTTCAGACTGGTCTTGAATGGAAATAGAATGAAAATTAGTATCTTAGTGAAAATTTGAAACTTCTCCAAAACCACCATTTTGGAGACTATCAAAGGACTCTGCTCAAAGCTCTTCCCATTCAGAAAGGGTCTGGACATTTTCTAGCAACAATTAAATATATCCTCACTTCTTCTGAGCAGTATTCTCAGAAAACAAGTTTGTTTTCAGTGATCTTCCACTGAAACACCAACAAGTTTTCCACTGAAAACTGCCTGATTCCCTACCAACTTATAACTGGATTTTAGAGCCTGTAGTGCAAGCAGGTGCTGTCATGAGGCTTTCAAAGACTCTTCCTGAGTATCATTAAAGAAAGGCCTTTGAAATAATTTTTCCTGTCTATTCCATACAAATTTTGTCCAAAGTACATAAAAAGACAAAACTCCGAGGTTCTTCACACCCAGAAATTGGGAAGATGCTTAAAATAAAATTCCAGATAGCTTAATGATCTTGTTAACTTTTCTTTGTGTGTGCGTGTGAATCAGGTCAGTTCTTCAGTATTGGAGTTTCTGGATTAAAGTTACCCAAGATCTCTGTTTAAGGGTGAATGCTGAAAGAAAGGACCATCTCAGGAGGCCTCTGATGTCTATGGTGAAGACTGCAGGTCCAAGCCTTAGCAGCTGGAAGGGCACCGAGATTAAAAGAGTGCCACTGTCTAGCTGATGCCTTAATTAGAGCTTGCATGGTACTTACTTGTGCTGTCTTTTTGCCTCCTGAAAGGTGTTCTGTTGAGTAAAATACAGTCACTCCTCCCTTTACAGACAGCCACCACAGTCTTAAAAGGCAGCAGGAAAATTGCCCTTGAAAACAGCAAAGACAGTTAGCAGAATAGCTAACAATAAAAAGCTTAAGAAACGGAACAAAACAAATCATATTTATATATATATTTGTGAATAACTGATTTTTGACTTAACCACAGAAAGAAAAGGATAAATTTATGGGTGTAGAAATCTGATCCCAAATGTTTCAGAATATTCAGTAGTTAGGTAAACGAACATTTTTGGGTCAAATGGGCCATTTTAAAGACTTTCAATTAAACTGTCTCTCTTCTTTGCAATATTTTCTAACAAAAGCAAAGTAAAAATATAGGTGGAGATGAGTCTTGAAGCCAAGGGATCCCTTTTTGTTTGAAACATTGTGATGTGAATCATCAGGACTCTTTCCAATTAGGTGAGAGCACTACATTGACCCTGAATTTTCAAAAAGCTTTTGTTGACTCAAAGGAGCATTTCCGCACAAGGAAACCATTTTTTCTAAGTAAGTGCCTACCCTCTCCCCCTCCTCCAGATAATCAAAATTTATTTATTCACAGGATATTAAAGCACTTGTTGTCCCAGTCGTAGTGTTTATAAAGTAGCATACGTATGATTTTCTGATTAAACTTTATTCTGTGTGATGATTTCAGTCCTGTGAGGTACTTTCTGAGTCCGGAGGCCAGGGACTCTTCATCCTTTGTACACTGATGTTAGCTCTTCCAGCTACAAAGCTGGCCTATCAAAATCAGAGCAAGAAAGGGACATATGGTCTTAGCACCTTTTTATGACTCCTTCCAGTATCAGCAGTAAATCCCAGAGCTCAGGTGGCTGGTATGAAAGAGTTTTTATTGGGTATTTTTTAGACAAAATCCTGTGTTTTTGCTGTACCACTTTTGACACCTTTATAAGACCTCCCAAGGATCTCTGGACTTCCCAGAGATCTGTGTCCATGGTCTTCTTCCTTGGCTTTCAGTCTACCATCATAACTTGCAGCTTTATTTCTGTTACACTGACAGGGAACAAATTTTAATACAGAACTGTGTATTTACTTTACCTGCTTGTCTTTACAAATCACTCTACAATCCAAGGGTTTGGTGTGAGATGGAGAGAGAGAGAGTGAGCAAGAAGTAGTATTTATAGTAAAACATGGATAGTCAATAGCATGTGGGAAAACAACTGAAACTGAAAATGGTCCCAAAGGTAATTTGCAAATCTGCTGAAATCCCGAACAAGCTTTGATTTAACCGAAGCTTGAAATGGCTTTTATTTACTGTCTATTGTGGAATAAATGACATCTCATAAACAGGTTTTATCCATTACCACAGAATGAAGATCACTGTGTTAGGGACATTTTATCCTCTTGATATAAAACAAGATATGCTATAGTGTGTTATTACAAATAGAAAAATCAATGCTGAGACACACACCTCTGAAATTTCATTTTTGCGGAACCCCATTTTCAAAAATGTATTCTCTAATAAAAATGTCTCCACAACCAGGGGGATTTACAAAACACTGAGCAACAAAGAACAATAACAAACAATGAATAAAGTGGCTCCATCCTGAGTCTTTCTGCTGTACATTAGTCACACACTTGCATACATTTCTGAGCACTGAGCAGAGCTCCCACTAGGCAGGAAAGTAAAACAGCTGAATTACCTTCTCTTTTAAGCATTTTGTGCAGAACAGACCCTGCATGCCAAGTTGTGCTGGAGAGGAAAACTTTGCAGTAAAATCAGCCTGATCCAAGGATGGAGACATCAGAGGCAAGACTCCAGTTATTTTCTCCAAGGTTTGGATCAAACTGTATCTAGTCAAAAAAAAATGAGACCAGGACAGAGGTGGCCAAATGCACTCACTTTGAGCTGTTTTATATACTTTTTCCTTCCAGATCTTGCTCATGGGTGCAGCCCCACAGTTTTCGGTGGGATTGCTGATGTGATGGAGGGAGTAACATCAGTTCTCAGCAGCATGCATTTGGACTTGCTGTGCCTGGAGGAGTGCTGGATGCAGTGGCATGCCAAAGGAGAAAACTTCACAGCAATTACCAACCTTCCTGTAAGCACTTAGCTGACTTTGGTGTTGGGATGTTGACCAGTCAGGCTGAATGTCAGTGCTTATCACTTTAACTAGTTAAAACTTGGCTGGCACTGCTGTTTGCAGCTACTTTCCATTTGCAGCAGGTCTGACATATTTGCCTCTTTTCACTGTTCATTACTTAACACTGATTCATAGGCTTCTGTCTCTCTGATGAATTTTCGCCTGAAAATACCTGGTGAGGTCCTCCACTCAGTCAGTAATGAATTGTTCAGGCTGGCAGCTGCCTCTCTACAGTCCATAAGTGGCCCCCAAAAGTGAAGTGGCCCCCAAAATTTGGTAGTGTAACTGGAATCTAATTGGATGCCTGAATGAATGGCAGATAACAAACAGTGAATGCATTGATCATTTTTTTTTCCATAATGCATGATTATTTGTCTGTACAGTTTATGATTCTTCTGAGGATTTGAGACTCATCAGTCAAGTAAGTGGAATGGGGAGTATGGGTCTGCCCCAATAGCACAGAGTATGAGCTGTAAGTAATTGAGGAGTGCCCGCCCAGAACACTCCTGAAAACACAGATAAATTGCTTTTGAATTATTCTGCTGTCAGAAATGAAGATGGGGTGGTTGCCTTCAGTGGGTCAACAGCATCCCAGCGACACAACCCTGGTTCAGGACAGAGGATGCTCTGATCACACTGCAGCCATGCACACAGATGGTGCTGGAGAAGGCATCAGAAACCCCATGTAAAAGTCCCATTGCCCACAGCAAGGGAGAAGTCACACCAAGCTCCAGTAAGCAGCAGCAGATGCATTCCTAGCCTCAAAAAACAAGCAGCAACTAATTTCTGAAAGTGTTTTCTGACATTTTGCTTTGTAGCTCTATCTGGGCATTGCTTTAAAAACTACCTGACTATTTCTTTGTTACTTCTGCAGCCCCCATCTGCACCCCTTGCAGTGGTGTGCTCGCTCATGCCACTGGCAGAAGGATTTTCCCATCCCATCAGGAAGGCAGATGTCAAAAAACAGATCTGTGGCCACTGCTCAGGATGCACGGTTCTCCTCCTCAGGCAGATAAGTGAATTATTAGAATGACTTGCAAAGTACTGTGATCCCTAATGAGAGCAGTGGTGATGAGGTCACATTTACATTGAAAATGATCTCATAGTCCCCAGGGCTTCGCACCCAGCGCTGGAAAACACTCCTTGCCTCTCGCTTTGTGTCAAATGCAGGCAAGGAAAGCTGCAGGAGCAGGCAGAGGGGTGATCCTGCCCTGGAACAAAGTCTCAGCAGAAGTTTCAGTAGGAGAGCTCTTTAGGCTTTCACTCTGATGCAGACAAAATTTTCCAGGGCCCAAGGGTCTGCTGCGATTCCCTACAGGATACACCACCTTTGAGAAATGCAGGCCTGCTGCCTGCCTTCTCAGAGACGTCTGCTTGCTGAAAACACAAATGGCAGCTTTTAGGAAGGCTTTCAGGATGCAATTAAGTAAAATTTATTTGGGCTGTAGAAGTCCATTCTCTCTGTTTCTTTTGCCCTGTGCCATATTCTGACCCTCTTCAGTCAAGAGTGCAAATGAGGACAACCTCCTCAGTTGCTTCGATCACATTGAGGTCAAAACCCCTAATCAGTGCCTTTTAAATTTAAAAAATGGAAGAGAAAGAAGGATACGAGGGCTGTGATGTCTACTTTCAAAACCAGGCCAACACGAGGAGCTACAGTTGTCATGCCCTTGTGGAATAGGGTGAAACTTCAAGCTGATGGCTGGAGTGGTAGAAATAAATATTTACACATACACACATAGAGTCTCTTACATGGCCATGGCCCAGTAAGGCAGCCCCACAAGGAGTCCTGTAACATCCCAGACCTTCTCGGACACATTGAGCTTGGCAATGCACATGGACCAGGACATTATAAAGTTGGTTTGGCAGCCTGCTGTGTTGTCAGCCTACAAATATTTAGCCACTTGCATTGTGATTTTGTTGCATAAACCCCTTCACAGTCTTGGGCAGCCTACTTGAGGCTTATTTCATGTAATAAGATTGAGGCAATGCTCAGCCAACTGCATATGTCTTCTTCTGGGGCTGCTTCCAGAGGGAATAATCTTAAAGCAAAGGGAGAAAAAAAGACCTTTGCCGAGCCACCAGCTCTACAAACGTTCACAGGCTGATGGAGGAAGCTCTTCATTTCTTTGTTATCACTAAGGATATTTGCATGAAAATATGATTGTTGTTTTTTAAACATTCATCTCTTCCTGCTGCTCATTGCACACTTGGAGTCTTAATGCCTGTGGAGTCCCAAGCCGTGGCTCTATGGGAAATAAGTGGGACATTATAAAAAGATGGAGAAGATCTGGAATGGGAAGGAAAAACCTGGAGAAATGTAATGGTTGGGTTTGCAGTGTGCTGTCCTGCTCTTCAGGCTGCTAATGTTGTGAAAGGTCCTTATAAGAATCCTGGACTTATCAGATGCTCAAAGCAGAAGAAAGCACACAGACAATTCAAAAACCCAGTGTTAAGAGAAGCTCAGATCACTCTGAACCTGGCAAAATTTAGATCTGGCTTTGGTCAAAACAGGGTAGGATCTAGTTCAAAATAAGTTGAAAAAACAAGCTCCACTACCCCTTGAATTCAGGAGTGTTCAAGTTAGTGTCTGAGCCTTCAGGCTTTGAGTGCAGCACCCTCACTGATATTACAGGACAGGTTTTTCTCAACACACACTAAGTCCTTTTGTGGGTGAAGGAGAGCAGCGCTCCATCTTTCTTAACTGGTGTTCCTCTTTCTCATCAGGTCTGTAAGTGAGGAAGAGTCAGCAGTAGCTGCAGCCAAGGAATAAGGGCAAACTGCCTCAGCAATAAAGATGAGAGGAATAGCAGCATACAATAACAAGACATAAGGTCTCGTTTTGGCACAGGGAATTCCACCTACTTAAATTTCATATTTAGCCTTCTACTGTGACAGACTAAGATTTTAGCTTATAAATTTGGAAGTGATAGGAGATAATTTTCTAGTCTGTGATCTACCTTTAATGCCAGTGCCCACTTGAATCCAGGTAAATTTTTTTTGCAGATTAGAGAGCTAATGTTCAGAATTATATCATTAGGCTCCAGAGTTAACAGTTAGGATAACTCATGTGTAGGGTGCAGGGTGTGCAGCTTCCACAATATCTCATAGCTGTAGCTTTGGTTGAGATTTTAGCAGCCATGTGTACATCAGGAGACTCTTTTTCAGGACTGGAGGGGTAAGGACAGGAAGCATCCTGACCCTGCATTACAAGCTGGGTACAGCAACCAGGGCTGGTGGTGGCATCTCCTGCAAATATTGGCAACCAAAAGGGCATTGTTTCATTCTTATATTATATACTATATGTATATACTTGAGTTTAGAGTTACTGGTAAATCAAGAGCAAAGCAGCCTTTCTCTCCAGGCTGTGGAAGAAGAGGATGAGTCAGGGTGGACATCTGTCCTGATTTACAGCCAAGGCTGTGCTACCTACCCAGGGCACTATCTAATGATGCATCCAAATGGTTTATAAATGCTAATTAACCAAAGAGACAGGCTTATGACTGTCAGATAAGTACCTATGCACTGTGCTAGTGTGCGCTGCAGTTTTGTTGGGAGGGGAAATAGATAAAGGCCATTTCATCTCCAGCTGCCCTGGCTGGTCTCACCTTTAACGCCAATGTGGCAGGGGTCCTTCCCGCTGGCTGGCTGCATGTTGCACAACTCGCTCCATTTAAGCTGTTTGCAACAGAAAAATGTTTAAGTAGGATTCAGATATCCCTTGGCAAAGGGAGAGAGGAAAAGAAAAAGGAAAAAAAATAGCCTTTACAAAATATAAAACAGAAGTTGCTGCAGGCAAAGATGCCTTTGAGCGGTCTCAAGCTAAGACTTTCCATTTCCATGTAAAAATGTCTGTCGAAAGGGCAAGCTACATTTACAATGAGCAAAGTTTTATAGCTTACACAGGCATGAGCACCTGCTAGGAAGATGGGGAAAAGATTCAATTTACCTTTGGGTTGCAGTGCTCAGATTCCCATTTAAAAGTCTAAGACCCCTGATTATTTATTGATGTCTTTCTCTTCGTAGCTGTCTGCATCTTTACTGGGTTGTGAGATGCAACAGTGTGGCCTAAAGGATTTTTTGAATTAAGTTTCTTTCAAGTCATTTTTCCCCTTCAGGTATTTAGCCAACAAGGCTGAAGTTTGACAGACTTCCTCTCCATTCCGGGGGCTGATATATTTATATATTTATATATTTATTGGCCACCAGTCGAATTAACTGTGCCTGAGCTGTCATTAAACATTAGGTTATGACAGGGTTACTGGATTTTCTACTATTTTATTTAAAGGATGGGTGGGAGGCAGCTTCAACAGGAATAATGCACTAAAAAAAAACACATTTTGCAGCATATATGCTTCAAGTTCCCATAAGGCAGCGACACACAGAATTTAATAGCAAAGTCTCCTTTTGCCTCTCCCAGAAAGCATAAAAGTGGCAGCTTATACATTCTCTTTAACTTACAGAAGCCAAGGAGACTTTTACTGAAGACACCTAAAAAGACATTACAAGGCACCTCTGGCAATGAAATGAGTATCTCCCTATTTCAGCAAGAAGAATAGAAACTCTAGCTCTTCTCTCCCCACGGTAATACAAGGCACGATAAAGGAAAAGCAAACAAACAAGGAAACTGGTAGTGCAATTAATTTTGGTACTTGTAATACCCTGGAAAAGCAACACAAGCATCCTACAGAAGAGCAAAGGAATAAGCACCAACCCCAGTGCTGGGCAGGTAAATCAAAATGTAGCTAATTTCATTTGCATAGTTTTCTGGAAAATTAGTTTTAAAAAAATCTGGTTTTAGTGGTAAAAGAACAAGAGCATAAACTCCACTTCTCTGCATTTGATGTTAATTAACTAATGTGATAGCAACTATTCCACATCAGTAGAAACAGAGTTTGACTGGAAAATTATATATATGAGCTGGACCCAATCCAAAAATTGCCAAAGGATGGCATCATTCTGGGATTACATGCACCAAAATGGGGCTTTTATAAGGCAGGCAGCAAGAGGCAGCGATGGCATGGTCTTCTCCAGCCACAAGATGTTTTCATCCTGCAGGAGGGATGAACTTCAGGGTGGCTGCCAGGAGCTGCTGGGGATGTGTACTCACCTGGAGATGGGGCCTCACTCTCCAGCAAGCCATTAACACTGCCCTTCTCCATTGTGCTGGGGTTGCCCTTCAGAGCTGGAGATCTTCAAAGAACTTCTGGAGAGGACCAAAATCCTCAGCTGCATAGCTGAAGCATCAGGCACCAAGGTGGATGTGCATGGTCCAAGGTAGAGGGCTGTTTTACACCATGTCCTCATCCCTGAGCACCTAGCAAGGGAAGGCACTGCCCTCAACATGAGGAATGGGATGGGGCTGTCAACATTAACCACGGTGTTAAAAGGGCTTGATTTTGGGTCTCACCTCAGATAAATATGCCTACCCTGGGCTGGCTACTAGGAACCCTTTTAGTCAGTGGAAACAGGCCCTCGGGGCATGTCTTTGACCTATTTTAGGCATCTCCAGGGAGTGAATCACAGCTGTGAAGTGCCTGTCCTTCCTAAAGGTGGTTTATAGTAACTTCACAGGTGTCTCCTGCTCCTGATGCTACAGCACGATGGTAGTGAACATCTCCAACAGAGGAGAGCAGAACAAGGCTGGGAGCCAGCCCTATGCAGGTACACCTTCTCCATCGCTAAGGCAAAACCCCTCCAGCTCTGCACCATGCAGTCCTCTTCAATGACAGCAAGCAGCTTTGGAGATTTTGACCAAACCTCTGCAGAGACCTGTTTAGATTTTTCCTGGGGCAAAGGAGTTTCTGGAGTTACAAGACCTCAGTTGAGGGGCTTGAAGGAATCTCTTGGCATTGGGTGAATATTGCTGCCAAGCTGCCAAATAGCATTCCAGCAGACGATATTGATGGACCCCAATGTGAAATTAAGAAGCCATCCAATCCATTTATCAGCATGCTCAACATCACAAAAGAACTGAATAAATAGTAGTCACAGTAAAATTGATTATCATAACGCAAACCATTTTGGTAAGTTACAGCCCTGAAAAGGCTGCAGATCACTGCTGTAATCTGATGTTTGATGGAAATTAACAGTTCCAGAAGGGGATTGGGTCTTCCCACAGGATCATGAGCCCCTGGGAGTGGTACAGATGCAGGATGAAAATTATCAGATCCATGCAGCTGATCTTTTGGTCTGCTCCTCATCTAGATCTGGACAAGGATTTCTGTGGGTGCCCAAGCCAAAGGAAGCCCACTGGGACAAGATGAGACCCCATACAGCACACTCAGCCCTGTTATTGCTCTTTTTCTCTGGAGGGGGACCAGATCTGATTGATCCTGCCCCAGTCCCAACACATCGTTCAGGCTGCATGCAGCTATCTCAGTGACACCAGGGGAGGCAGATGCATGACACAATTGAGCAATGCCAACTCATGTCTTCAAAAGTGATTTTAAAAAGAGGGTTTTACATATGTGATGGATCCCAGGTCCCTCCAATGCTGCTCGGCTGCTTTCTTCCCTAGATGGGAGGTTAATAGGTATATGCATTAATGTAATGACCTCTTTATTGACACACTTTCATTTCACTTCTCTTTAACCACCATGAGAGTAAAACCCAGAAGAACTGTTCAGAGAAGAGTGACTACATTTAGAAAAGTAAAACAAATACCATTACATGAAGTGCACTAAAACCAGGTAATTAGTAAAATGATGTCATGGACCCTCTATTATTAATAGATGCATGGACAGCATTGGTGTTCTCTTACAGATAATTTTGAAGAGGTGTTTACAATCTGAACTGACTCTGAATGTATTTATTTTCTTTATGACATATATATTACACATATGACTGTATCTAAACATAGATTTCACTTGCAAATATATACCAGATCCAGCTGAGAGTGTAAAGATGTCTTTGTACATACATAAAAACTGCATTAATGCATCTTGATTATTATATGAGAAGGGCACTTGCTAGTGTAGTAAAATCATGTCTTTTAAAAAATAAATCCCCTATCTTAGTTGAGAAACATATATATGACATGGGTTTATGGAAGACATTCCTCTGTCTGTTTCTGAAGCAGAGACATATCTATCGACTACGTAAAATATTTTGTGGTTGGGGATATATTGGTGGCTATTCTACCTGAATGCCTTCTCGGTGCTTTGTAAAAGCAAGCTGAGCCAAGCAGAAGAAATGGAAAAAATCAGTGTTGTTAGAAAGTGTATGATTCAGCTGGATTTTGGCTGAATTGTTTTCTCTGAATGAAAGCTCCAGGTTTATTCACTAGATTACAAATCCTTAAACGGGTTCCATTTTCCTGCCCTCGTGATCATTGCTATTGATTACTGCATGCTCTTGAATCTATTTTGTGCAGCCCTTGTTTAATATTTAAGAGACATAAGGAGCTGCGTGTTGTAATATTTAAGAGGTTAACTTATTACAGAGAGATAAAGAAAAGACACAGCTCCAAATGAGGTGGAACTTTGGCCCATTTTATCGATGCGCTACAATATACATTTAGGGATATACTGCAATATAGTCCCTTGTTTCAGGACATGGTAAAATACTCAGATCTAACTGAGCCCTTTTCTCTTTGGTAGAGGCAGTGCCAAGGCACAGAGCCCAGAGGCGACAGTGACCTGACCTGGCATGTTAGTCCATGTGTCCCCTGTGTGGGGCACTGCCATGCATTCCAGTTGGCAAGAACCGTGCCATTCATGGTTTTGTGTCTAATTCATACTCTGGGATGAAAACCAATACATATCTGGCTTGACAACAAGCATGCCCTGTTTCGGCACCGGCCATGCAATAGTTTGGTCTGCACCTAGTCCTCTGCCTGGTTTTAGTCAAACACCAACCACCCAAACCTGCACAGGCAGGTCAAACCAGCATATCTGCCAATGGGTACTTTTATTTTATATGGCTGAATAAGATTTGTGTTAGCTGTAAGGGACTGCCAGAGTCAAAGGGCTGATGCTGACACTCAGCAAAGCAAAATTTTGTGTTTGTTAATTCAGGTATATTGCAATATATTGCAATGCCACTGGAAATGCATGCACATGGTGTGGAAAAATCTGATGTGCTGTATCACCTGGTGTGTACCTACTTGCCATGCTACTAATATTTATGACAGGCATGGAAAATGGTAGTTAAAAATCCTGATTACTTTTTAAACGCAGTGGGATTTAGCTGTCCCCCTGCCCTCCATCACTGAAGAGGGTGTCTTATACATTTATTCACATAAACTGGGAGTTTGGGGAAAGCAGTGACTGGTATTTGGTGGAGAGACAACCAAGTAGCTTGAGGACAGATTTAAAATGGTATTTAAGAGACTTGCTTAGTTTTCCACTGAACTCAGAGGCAATTGAATACCTCAGATTTAAGAAATCTGCTCCTAGCAGAGCTTCAGTGAGAAGGTTTGGTTTAACTCAGGGAAGTGAACCTGCACCTTCCACAGCCAAATCAGGTGCTTTATGGGCTGTCCTGCTCCTTGGCCATGCCCTGTAAGAATATGCAGATTTCTGAGACTAATAATAGTGGTTTAGTATCTCTTTGGAACCGTTGACCATCAACAAAAGTTTTTATGAGCTCCAGAACCTGTTAGTGGGCACCAGCTTTATCTGCTGGGCAGTAAACACTATTTACCTCCTCTTTGTCCCAGCAAAACACTGGGCATAAGCCTCACAAGTCACTGTGGAGGGAAGCCAGATGATTAGTGTGTGATTAAAGGTAATTAATGTGGAACTATAGGTAGGTTTAAAACAGAAAATTGCAGTTGTCTGATGAAAGACCCTATATAGGAATCCTAAAGTGATCAGAAATAACAGAGCTAATACATCTTCTTGCCACTGTAATAAACCAAATATCTTTACAAGTGAGCACAGCATGTGTTCCTTCAAGAATAAAAAGGACCTGTAGGCTGATAAAATGTTGCACATCACAGGATGGAATAAATTCCTGGAAAAGTTGCAGGGAGGAATAAATCCTTGCAGAGGTTTTCATTCATGGATCTTGCCCACAGGATGAAGTTTTCCACGGGAGCTGTGCTGCCAGCCAGAGATGACTGGTCCCTGCTGCGGGTGTTGGAGGAAGATGGCCCTGTAGAGACCTCACCACATCTCAGAGCAGTACCCATACCTTGTATGCAACCCCAAGAGCCAGCACACGAATTTGGTGCAGGAACAGCAGGTCATAAATCACACCAAGTTCTCTTTTCAGACCCCCAAACCACCTCCTCCCCACTGCCAGGTGAATCAGTGCAATCTGCTTGGTGCATGGTGCAGTACAGTTAGGCTCCATGTCATCCAGGGATGGCCAGTGTCCCACAGGAGCAAAAGAGATTTGCAGTTAGATAGATCCATGCCTAGTGAGTTATTACTACTCCTCATGTCTGCAGGATCACTCATGAGATAAAAAGTCCATCTCATAAAGCATGTGGATGTGCCTCTAGTGCCACACCTTCCTTCCATGGGCAACTCAAGACAATGCTGTTAAGACCATTGCATTGACCTGCTGATACATCCCCTGCGTGCATGGGGTTATGTAAATGCTCTCCTTTGCTGGACTCGACCCGCAGACCCCAAGGCCATGGAGATTTGCAGCCATTTCTCCTGCAATCAAGCCCCAACATGAATTGTGTCACTCCCACTCCTAAGCAAGACTTGGGGCAGGTCTGGCACCCCGTTTTATTTCCCCGCTCTCCCACAGATGAAGAAACAGCGGAACACTTTAACGAAACCATTTGTCCCTATTAAGCTGGAAAAGGAAATATACCTTTCCCCCATTGGAAACATAACCGAATGGCACAAGGCTGTGTAGTTTTATTATCTTGGTCTCAACTGAAAATACTTAGAGGCGCTTCTTTAAGAAAGTTTAAGAGAAGTTCTATAAACCATGTCTATATATAATCCCTTTTGTAAGCATCTAGGAAACTGCAGGACGGAAAGGTTGCCTGCCAGACCTCAGAAAGCAAATACTAATTCAGCAGTCTAGTCACTCTGTCAAACATTTAGTGTATCAGGGTTGATTGTTCCCTGGTAGGTATAGCTCTGGTATATCCGCCAGGCCTTTTGTCATGTTAACTGCAACCGATCAATGGATTGAGGTCAGGACTTCTGATGTAGGTGCAAGCTTAGAGGGAAAAAAGTCTCAAAGATTCATTTTTTCTCGTCTGGTAGCACTCCGGTCACTTATTTTTTCTCAGTTAGCCTCTGCTGCTCTAAAGTGGATATTGATCAGTGCTTTAATGCAAACCTGTCAAATTAATTTTGCAGAGCTGGGATATGACTGGCCTAAAATTGCTTCTGCATCTGTTCTCTGCAGCAAGCCTATGAATTTTAATCATGACCAGAATGGGCTGTTGGCTTTTTTTGTTAGAAACTTGAATAGGAAAGGTTTAAACTGTAAATGCCATGAAATGATGCTGTTTTGTTCTTTTCAGAAACTCATGTGGCTGAGGTCAAAGAAATTATTATGTCTGTGCATTCTTGTCAGATGCTTGGGGAGCTGTGCAGGGGTTTCTTCTTTTGCAAAGCAAAGCAAAGGTATGTAGTGAGCTTGTTAAACATTCCCAGGCCAATGAAGGAACAGCAGGCTTCGTGTCTCCTGCAACGCTAGATGCATTAGTATTAATGTACAATTTCCTCTCCAGCCCCCACTCTATGATCTGATTATTCCTGATAACTTTATCTCACATGGTGGAGAGGGAGCAAAATGGGGGGGGGGGGGGAACAGAATTTACTTCTTTAGTACAAATTAAAAAGAAATAAATTCAGATCATCCTTCACACCATTACAGGGCTAGCGTGACTGTCACAGAAGAGCAGTGTCCTTATGGACCGAGGGGAAATGCAGATGGTTGCAGAGGTTTTTCTTCATCATGCAAAGGAGGATATTTTTCTGCTCTTCATAAATTGAGACTTACTGCAGGCAGAGCTCACTCTTGTAATGTGGACATTGTGCAAAGTAAATAATGATTTTTAATCTTTGCTCTGCACAGACAAGAATTACTCATACGAAAAAAAAAAAAAAAAAAAAAAAAAAAAAAAAGTGCCAAGTTTAATCTGCTCTGGAAAATCTGCATCAGGCAGGACCCATCCTTTGAAATCCAGTGGCAAACAGTGGCAATGACTGTAACAGTTTGATTTTCTGTTGGCCCTGTTGTCAGATGAAGTGAAAGCATTCAGAGTACTAATTATTAAGTGCCGTGTGATCTCTGGGAGGTGGTGAAGAATTTGAAGCTGATTTTAGAGCAGGAAAAGCTGACACTTGAGGCTGGAGTTGGAGCAAACCCACATCCCGTGGTGCTGGAGCAGCCTGGGAACAATCCCAAGGGCAGGTCCTGGATCTCAGCTGAAGGAATAGCAGCAAACAGCTGACTTCCAAGACCTTACACCTCTCCAGCTATTTCAGAAGACAATTTGTAACTACTGCCAGAAATGTCAGCCAACAAAAAGATCTATGTTTTTCCCTGCTGAAATAACTGGCAAAACTTGCATTAGCCACAGCAGTGTGGAACTAGAGGAGAAGGGCTGATTTGAAAAACTCTTGTCTTGGTCTTCTGCCCTGTGCAACCACTCTCTGGTGCCCAGCAGAGTCTGGAACTGTATCTCGTATGAATTTGCTGGTGGCAAATTGCCCTATCAATGCATTTTGCTGAAAGGATGACTTAACGAAGGCTATCAACACTGGGGTTCAGTTCTTCTGTCATTCCTCTTTCCCTCATAGTTGATTAAAGGGAAACACTGTGTTCTTATCTGCAGCTTTGCAGTACTTCAGAACTTCAGCTAGGTCCAGGGCAGGGTGTTGGTGAGAAAAGGGAAGGAACTTCAGCATTTCCATCTGAAAGTATCTATGAGCAGTTTGCAGCAATGCATCACAGTACACAAGCACCTTGGGAAGCCAGGTCACCTCCCACAAAGCCAGAACTGCACTGCTTTTGGTATCTGAGTTGTCTTTCCTCATAGTGACTTGGGTGTCTCTGCACCCCCCTGTAGGTTGATGGGTGGTCATCCCTGAGGTCCAGAGACTGAAGCTTTAACTAACTCAGTCACAGCCAGGATTCCCCTCTAGATACCTTCACCATTTCCTATATCAATGACACAAACAGGAAATCAAAGTCTTTGCTACTCCCTGCAATTCTTGGATTAGATGACTTGACTCATGTTAGATGACTTGGGTGTGCAGGCTGCACCCCACCCGTGGTGTTTCCCACAAGGTCATCATTTGGGAGGACAATTTGAATGGTCCCTACTGCTGGCCACCCAAAGGATAACAGCTGTTGGTGTCATTAAGAAACTAATAACACCACTAATTTTATACAGGAGGATATTCCATGTTGGAGGGAATGAAATTAGAGTTAGATGGCATCTTTGGTAATATTGGTTCCATGAGCACATGAGAAAGCAGTTCACCTGCAATGATTTATAAAACACATTTCCAGTGGTAAATTATGGTGTACAAAAAAGCAAAAAAGACAATTACAGTAGCAATCCCATGAGTAGTTCTAATGTGGTCTCAGACAAGAAAGCCAACTAGACTGGGCTGAGTCCATGGCCTGGGCTGGTTGTAACACAAAGTCAGGAAAGAGCACCTAAGAGTCTGGTTTGCTTGGTTCACCCTTGCTTTCCACATCTACTGTCCTTCCATAAATATTAATTTCAGCAAAGTCCAATTACCACCATAAAAAAATAAAGGCATTTTACTCTTTCGCTTTGCTGCTATTATCCCCAAATTACTGTTCTGCTTAAAATGCTTGGGTTGTGGTTGCCTCAAGATTTCTAATGACTTAGTTGCAAGCATAGGGCAAACCAATATCTACAATACTTATGGATAAAGGAGATATGAGTCTTAACTTACCATCTTTTGTAAACTGAGATGCTCAGAATAAAGTCACTGGAAGAGATTATATTTAGGATCATGTTGATGGGTGTCCAGAGCTAGAAAATCTCTCTGCCCAGTGCTGGAATTCTCACTGTGCATCTGGTAATAATAACATTGCTGCTTTACAGATACACGGCTCACATGAAACACCTAAATGTTTCATTAGCTTTCACTTGACATCTAGTTTGAACACAGGTCTCCAGAGATGAGCCCTCACTAAGCCACGCAGATAAAAAGATGGACAGGAGATGCTAAGGGTCTCACCTTACTCAGTGCATGGCCCATCTCATGGAAAGTCTGTGGGGAAAACTAGTTGCTTTGAATAATACAAATGGCTTTTTGTACATCAAAGAGAGAGATTAAAGACTGTAGTGATGTTCTGGCTCCTCTGATGTTAGTGGCAAATTTTCCAGGGGCTTCCCAGGAGGTAAGATTTCAACCCCAGGCTTCAGCCTGTTATATCTAAATAGGGAGTGTGACCCACACTGTTCCCAGGATGCTCGACAAGGTTTAGACAAATGATGGTCTCTGGGTTGTTGGATAGTACAGATAAAGGAGAAACTTCTGTTCAGGTCAAATACAATGATATTTTTCCCTAATTTTTTGATTAAAGGGAAGAAAAGAACTGTTTTGGGTTAAGTCAAGACAGAATATTTTAGTCAATCCAAAACGAGGTGTTTATTTCAGATGTTATTTAATCATTTTGAAATCTTTAGGGTTTTGTTAAGAAATAGTTAAAAGCCATTTTTTAAATGAAAATATGTATATATATATTTTTTTCTAACTGTTTGTTTGGGCTCTTTTTATTCTTTGTCTGTATGTGTAGTGCAGTTTTGCCTGACAGTTTCTGTCCCTTCAGTGAAATTATTTTGTATCAAATATATCTGTCCCAGCTATATATCTGATTTATTTCCAAGTAGCAAAGGTTCGTTTTTTTTTTTTTTTTAGTTCTAGAAGATGAAACTTCATTCCCCTGGCCACTTCAGCAAGAGGAAGGCTTTAAAAAGGTAGTTGGTTCCAGGAGGGATAAAGGTGGGAATTACTTACCCTTCTTTATTGGATCTCAAAGGAGTGTATAAGAATTTCCAGTAACAAAGAGATCGACAGACTACTTTGCTTTTAGGAAATGGATTTGCAATTCTATAACAATACACATTTATTTTAAGTTCTCTGTCCTTGGCATATATCTTCATCTTACCTCATTTGCAGACATCTGTGGGTTTCTATTGTTCAGTTACGTATTGACCCTTGGAAAAGCTTGGTGTTTTAGTCAAACATCAAGCATGCAGAGGCTGAGTGCAGTGACATTATCAGCTCTGCTGTCTGAAGCCACACAAGTAAAGGGCTCTTCCCCTGGAGGGACAGATGCGGTTTGCTGGGGTAAAGGTGATGCATGTCTGTGCATCTGCAGATGCTGCATCTCCATCGGAGAGTGTGGCTGTGTTGAGGAAAGGCATAGGGTGGATAGAGGTGTCACTGTGAACCTCCAAAATCCATCTTAGGCTAATGGAGTGAGGGAGAGTACCAAGAATAACATTATGCTTCTGCACAAAAGCCATTGTCCTTGGGTGCAGGACAGGGATGACATTAGAGGAGCACAGATGCAACTTCCAAGTCAGAAGTGACATTCTGTAGCTAGAGGAAGCTTCAAGAGAAAGTACAAATCATTTCTTCAAGAGCAGCCCTGTTCCATTCCATAGCCAAAAAGAGAAATGGGCGATACTCTCTGCAAGCAAGCACAAAGTTAGCCATTGCCCTTCAAACCCCAGTGATTTCATCTAGTCACAGCACTCTAACATGCAGCAGAGCTGAGGCACGGCTTGCCCTGCTCTGTAGGTGGCACATTGTGCACATGATGACACTGATGGATTCAGCTTCTTAGGGGCCAGATCCATGTATTAACTGGCATTGGAGTGGCATTGGGGGCCGTCAGCAGCCCCTAGCTACCAGCTCAAAGGATATAATTGTATTGTAAATGCTGTGTGTGTTGGTGATGGATAAGCACGCCTCTGCAGCCTGACTGCTGGGATGTACGGGGCAGGCGATCCTCTAATTCGCCACCAAGAGGGTCTCTTGCACTAAACAGCATCTCTTAAATCACAGCATTCAATCCTGCTGAAGGTGGGAGTTGGGAGGAGAGGGCTGGAAAAAAAAAAAAAAAAAAAAAAGTAAGACGATAAAAAAATCAATAGTGCTTCCCTATAAAATAAATTGAGATTTGCAGAATTCACTTCCACTTGACGTCAGACGTGCCAATTCGGCAAATTCACTTAAGGCCAAATTGAGAACTTGTCCTGCAGTCTGTTTGCTGGACTGTAGCACCGCTCACTCATGGGGGGCTTTGGTCGTTATTGTACGTAAAGCACTTTGAAGCATTGTGCTGCGAGTGCCATGAACAGCAGCTCCAGCTCTCACCTTGTGCCGTGGCGGTGAGTGCACGGTGCTGTGTGCTGCCTTGCACAGACAGCTGCTGCAGTGCTGTCAGGCAGGGGAACACAGCCAGGCTCCTGCTGACCTCGCTTGTCTTCTCTCCACACCTGAAGTCCATCACTGGTCAATGTCCTGCACTCCTTGGGGACAGGAGATAGTGGCCATGGTGGCTTCTGTCCAAAAGGAAAAGTTTGCTGTGCTCATGGAAGGGGGCTATAAGCCCTGACCTTTGGCTGCTTACTGAAGAGGGATGTAAAACTGCTACCTGAGTCACTGGTATTATTCTACCAGTACCCCTGAATATGACTGTCTTTTGGGAAGGGACTTACCTGAGTAAGATGCAGAGTCCCACCAATCCCACCACACATATGGCATGGCATGACTTCCAAAACAAAATCACCGATGGGCTCAGGATCTGTGAACATGAGCTTCTGTTGCTCTGCACAGGAAAAAGTGTATGTGAAGGTTAACAAATCACTATGCTTCCACTTAATTTAGGACTGACTTAACTGAAATATTTGCAATATATACTTTTTTCTTGTTGTTGTGGTTGTTGTTTTTTAATCAACAATTTAAAGCCAAAATCAATTGTTTTGCAAATTTCACCCCATCACTTAGAGCAAAAATTTCATTCATGGATATCAAAGCTAGGGTTATCCACAACAAATCCACCTGAAAGAAAATTTCCAATCTCCTTCAGTGCTCCCTCTAGTGCACAAGTCTCATTGCTTATTAGGTCACAAACACTTTGCACAGAGACTTGTAGTTTCAGCCTCTTTTCAGAAGGCCAGATCTTCTCCAGCAGCACCTCAGGGGTGTGAGTCACCCCTCCACACTGACCCACCAATCCTTACTTCTGTTTTCATAACATTCATACTAGAGATTTTTCTGTTAGTTCATTAAATATGTTGAGGCTTCCAGTTCCAGTCTTTCTACGTGAAAACAGATGATATTAGTTGCTAGATTGAAAGGGAAGAGCAAATTTCTTCGTTCTTTGAATGCATGTGCCAGTTGCCACAAGAAGCAAAGGTCCAGGATTAGCATTTTTGCCATATGAACTCTGTCTCAGAAGAGCATCATCACACCACAGGTCGTGCACTGTCCACAGCAGTGTAGATTTTGTGGTTTTTATGGACAGCTCTTGGGAGCTGCTGACCCCCTCACATACTGCATTTTACTGGAGAGAGAGAAAAATACTGCCAATGTCAAGGTGACCCTGACCACGTCCTTACCCCTCCTCGGGGCTGGAGCAAAGACACAATGCAATGGCACAGTGTAGGCTCCCTGGGGGCAAAAGAGGCTGAAAGAGAGCAGAAGGATGTGCTCCCACTGAGAGAAGGCTACACACAGAGCCAGACAGCTAAAGTCAAAACTCAAAGCCACTGTGTGGATACTGGTATCAGCATGTGGTTGTTGTGGTTTGGTATCAGGTGCACTCATACTCATGGTATTAATGCAGTGCTGGTCTATGACCCATCATCATACAGCTAAAGAGGAGGATTTGTTCTCTGCAAAGTATGGAAAAGAAAGGAGAGAAATTAAATTCCTATTTTATTTTATTTTATTTTATTTTATTTTATTTTATTTTATTTTATTTTATTTTATTTTATTTTATTTTATTTTATTTTATTTTATTTTATTTTATTTTATTTTATTTTATTTTATTTTATTTTATTTTTATTAATTTCATGTGTAGCAATAAAGTTTTCTTAAACTTTCCCTTATGGTCCTGATGAGAGGATGCTGAAGAAGGAGGACAGAGAAATTTACAGTGTCTCTACCCACACTTTGCACTTTTCTGGAAGATTTTTGAATGGCAAGCATCTTTGCAAGAACCCCAGAAACTATGACTATTGTTGCCAAAATGAGACTGAAAATTAGAAAAGGTAAGGGGCTGGCTTTCACCTTATGCAGATACTTTGCTGTCTAAGGAGGGAGAGGCTCGGACGGGTTTCAGTTCTCAGGTTTTTCCTGTATTAATAAAGAAAACAAGACTCAGGAACCTTCCTGAGATCATCTGGACTGCTTAAATGCTGCAGAGGTGTCCCAAAGCAGCAGATCTCTTCCTATACAAAGGCTACTGCCCCACCGAGTACAATGCACAGAAGAGCACCAAATCTAGTGGACTTGGAGAGGAGTCTGCAGACCCCAGACCTTCATGGGAACCATACAGGGTTGAGATTTTTTAAGGTCCATCTGCATTATGTTTCTGCTAACGAATGGATATCTCCTAGATACTCCTGTCTTCCAACATGCTCCTCTCCAGGGCCATGGAAATGCAAGGATGGAAGAATGAGCAGGGAAGGAGACAGCTTAAAGCTGCTGTTAGGTATCCTGAATCCACATGAAAAGTCTCTCCTAGTATTGGAGGCAAACAGCAAAACCACCCTCTTCAGGATATTCATTGTAGGGATGTTAGGTATTTAACCAGCCTTAGGAGGAGCCTTAAGAGGAGCCTTAGGGGCAAATGACGACCTCAGTAACAGGTAAAATCTCTGCCACGTCTACAAGAGAGTTAACTTTGGCTCATGTGGCTTAGTCATTTCGTTGTTGAGAGCAAATCTCATTTTGACCTCCTGAAATTGAATATTCACTTTAGCCTAGATTTGCAAAGCTATTTGTTAATGCACACATACAGAGCTGTTTTCTCCAGGGTTTTAAAGAAAAAACTCATTTCAATGTAAAATTCACAGGATCAAATTGAAATTTATTTTGAGAAGAGTTAACATTACTGATTTTCAGGCTCAGACAATCACTTCCATGTCACATTGTAATTACACCTTTTTGTGCATCAGCTGCATGCATGGTATGGAAAGAAATGTAAGATAATGCTGTTTCTTTCAGCTACAGAAAGGACCTTTGTACTGTCCTTCCCTGGAAATCCCACACACTGAAAGGAAAAAGGAATTTATTTCATTCAGTCTGCCAGTATGAGCTAAAGCATTAATTGCTTAAAGACCCTTGTCTTACCCAAAGTTTTGTTTGATTTTTTACTTGTGATTGTCTGCTAGGTGTCTGCATAGCATTTTTTTTTTTTTTTTGCTTTTCCTTGCAGCAATTTTCACTGCCCTAAAAATCTTGTTTCTGTTAAACAGCAAATATTAAAATACTACAGTGCTGACCTTAATGGTTTACAACTTCCAGCTAAGGAGCTCTAGTCTCTAAAATAAGGATAAAACACACAGTAAAGAGTATCTAAGGAGAATTAAAACATTAGAAGAAGACTGACAATTCTGATGTAATTCCAACCTGGTTTTGTACTACTGTAAGTCCCATCTAGCCACACCAGTGTACCACAGGCTGTGGGGCTGTATGTGCCCAGTGCATTTGTGTAGAATTGGGGTGGGCAAGGATGTGGCCCAGGAGAAGATCCCATCACTGATGGAGCACAGCTTGCTATGGGATAGGAAGCTGGTTGCACACCAGTGCAGCACCTCTGCCTGCAGAGCTGAGCGCAAAGGATTACTGAGTCAGGAAGGGCAATGTCTTCTGTTCAGTTTACCCCGGAGTATGAGGCAACATAAGTTGCAGGGAAATGGAGAACTAAATATCATAGCTTTAAAGTTATTTAATATTTTATTAGGTTAAATGGACACACATTTTGTACTTTGTAAAATACTCAGCAGAGACTAGCTATTTTGGTACAACATTTAAAGGGCAAGACACTTGTATCAAGATTTTACCAACTGCAGGATGCTCCCAGTAACCAAAAGAGGTTTTTTTGGTCAAGCACCAGTTGTAGTGGGAGAAAACAGGTTGTCAGTGAACCATGGTGCTGCTCAGATAAACTCTGGCATTCTGTCAGCACAGAAAATTTGACCCATTAGCCATTGGAAAAAAAAGCAAGACTGAGTGTAACCCTGATTTACAAGACCTCATTGTAATATTAGCACAAAAGGTCAAAAAGTCAACAAGAGTTAATTCTTCCTTCCAACAAATTAAATCATAAGAGCTGTCATTTTTATCAAGTGGCAGAGAATCAGAATCATTGTACAAATGAATTCTGATCCTTCGGTTTCTGCAGCTGCTGAACATCAAAAATGAAAACAAACAAACAAACAAACAAATAGGGCCTGATCCTAGGACAGCTCAGTCAACAGGAGTCTTTCAAGTGGGTTTACAAGGTGTGGAAAGGTGTCATAGACTCAAACCAGCTTCCACTTAAATCAACAGGAAAAAAATGTTCAAAGTGGGCTTCCTGTCTCCAAAAGAAAGTCTTGCACAAGATGGCAATGGTGCCTAAGACTGTTTCCCTTTGCTGTAGCACCTTTAGAGAGTAGCCTGTAATTCATGATGAAAAGCAACAACAATATTGCTTTACATAAGAAGATAAGAGCTTTCCTTTGCAGCAATGAAACTCAGATGTCTTGAGCAATGTGTGTAGCTTAAGGGGTTTTTTTTGACAGTGCAATATTGTATATAATAACAATTACCAATGACCTCTATTAGGTTGTCCAGTCTCATTAAGGCCAATGCATTTGGTACCTGCCACTGCCAATTTGCCTCAACAGAGGTTTTATTCAGTGGATATGATAGAGCTGTAAAGCAATCTTTTTTCATTTAAATAGTTTAATTGAGGAATGCTATCAGATGTTTCAAAATTTAATGTATACAACAATTTGCTTCCCCTATCTCTTTTCAGAGTTTAGTTTGGAGAAAATGACATCTGATTCTTATAGAAAGAAAGCAATTACATTTTGGAGCCTGCCTGCCCGTATTGCATATGTTTTTAAACATAAAAAGAAATTCTTAATATGTAATTGTCAGGTAATAAAAAGGAAAATATTTTACTTTGCATTTATGAAGTAATTTTTCAAAAGCATAAGGGAATTGCATGTTAACGCTTTTCGTTTATTACCACACTCCTAATGCTGCACTGTTTTCACAAGTTTAGATTAAAAAAAAACAACACAACAACAACACCAATCTGATGCTCACGTATTAGTATGATAATATCCTATAAAGTAATTAGGACAGGGGAAACCAGAGAGGTTTGGAGGTTCTGGTAAGCCTACGCCTGCTGCCAGGCATCGTCAGAAATCCACTGGGAGTTTCTCCACAGACTTCCATCAGCCCCAGCTCTTAACTTAATCTTCTGAGAAACTTCAGTCCCAGCCCATCCACCTCATAGTCTCTTTTCTCCACTTTTCTCCCTCTTTGCCTGAAGTACAAGCCTTGCAGACCAATGCAATGCCTTGACATTTTGCTCTCCTTTGCAGAGGGGTAGAGCAGCTCTCTGCCATCTCTATACAGAGATGAGGACCCCACTAATGTTCCTCTGTTCTGGCGTGGAGTGTTTCTACCTCTAACTTCGAATTGGATTATTTGGTCCAATATGCTGTAGCAAATCATCTAGGAGTACTCAAATGGCTGTGAGAGAAAAAAGAAAAAGGGCTTTTTTCCAGGAATTCATCTCAAATGCTCCTACACTGCAACACCAGGAATTTAGATGTGTGAGTAAAACACTGTGGAGCATTCCTTATATTTGTTCGTTGTGCTTTTATTTTGTAGATCTGTCCTCATTTCCTTGAAATGCTCTTGATGCATTTGTTCTGCACAAAGTCAGTAAATACCACCTGGCTGTCTTAAAGTAAACTGCATGTGAATAACCATTTAATTGAATACTCACCTATATTTATTTTAAGTTATTCTTGCCTCATAAAAACAAATGCTTGAAGATAAGCCCAGTTAGTAAAAAAGGTGTGAACTTCATCAGAAAATGGCAAATCTTCCTTTTCCTCCTCCCATGGCATCTTGGTTGGAACAAATCCATGATTAAATAGCTGTCAAATTTGATGGACAATCTCAGCTAAAAAGCAAAACAAAACAAAATGAAACAGAAAACACAAAAACAAATACTAAAAATACTAAAGCATTGTTTAATTTGTCTTTTGTTTTGGAAGTTGTTTTCAATATTTTCAACTGAGTTTAGTTTGGGGGAAAGAAAAGGGAAAGGAAAAAGGAAAGGGGAAGGGGAAGGGGAAGGGGAAGGGGAAGGGGAAGGGGAAGGGGAAGGGGAAGGGGAAGGGAAAGGGAAAGGGAAAGGGAAAGGGAAAGGGAAAGGGAAAGGGAAAGGGAAAGGGAAAGGGAAAGGGAAAGGGAAAGGGAAAGGGAAAGGGAAAGGGAAAGGGAAAGGGAAAGGGAAAGGGTGTCTTTGAAAAGAGAACACTTCATACACAGAGATGGGAGTAGAACTGGCAGTGTTAAAAATAAAATAACCTATTTTCCGTAGAGCTATAAGCTACTCCTCTGTCCCTGCTCTTCCCTGTAGGTCAGCACTTGTCTATCACTAGTGTCATGATACTATAAAAACCTTGCAGAACACTCTGCAGGTCTGTATTTGGAACCACACATGGAAATCCTACTTCTTTTCCCAAAGCCATGTCAGGAAAAAAGCAGAACTGGGTGGGTAGTGGAGGGGCTGGGAAGTCCCAAGTGCACTAACTGGGTGCCCATGCCATCCTGAAACTCCCCTTACAGAGGAGGACTGAAAGGGTCTCTCCTGAAGAGACTGTCAAAGCCCTGGAGCAGGTTGCCCAGAGAGCTGACGGATCTCCCCCACTGGTTAACAAATACCTCACAGGCACGGCTTGGGTCTAACTCTTCTCACCTTAGGTCAAGGGCATGCATTAAGTGACTTTCAAGGGTCCCTCCTAGCCCTGTTTGCTGCACTTCCATAACTTCCAGCAGGAGAGACAAGACAGCAGCCAGAGGAGGCATCAACCTGGGCAGACACACAGCCAGCAGCATCAGGCGGGCACAACGGCTGTTTTATAGACTTGCTGGTACCTCCTGACTTAGTGCCACTTAGCGTGAGATTAATGCCGTGTGAATGCAGCTCATGTCCCCAGCTGGGATTTCCTACAACCTACTGCTGATGCTTTGCTGGCAGCAAGAGCAACAAGCTTTCAGTTTACTGTTGGAGGTCAAGGTAAAGTGATTTCAATTAGAAGAGGATCACGTAGGTCTCAATCCGATGCAGGCAGGTTGTGTAACACTGGCAACGTGAGGAGCAGAGTCATTTATTCATTTCTTAGCTGCATGGTTTGGGATTTCATTTTCCCTCTCTGTTTTTACAGTCTTCCTTGTCACTTTCACCATTCAAAGGGTAGCACAAAAACACATGAGGGTTCTTTAGTTCCTTTGCTTTCATCCGGTGGTTGTTCGCTCCAAACACCCTAGTAATTAGCAGTAATGAACTAGAGGAGGAGGGAGCAAGGAAAAATGGAAATCAGATATTTAGCTGACCAGTTCCTTCACTCCATGGCATTTGATCCTGTGTCACACAGCTGCATTTCAAAACCCAGCACATATTTACACGCTTCTAGGAAGAAGGGCATGTGTCTGTTGCCCTGTTCAAAACTGAGCACATATTTACATGCTTTGCTGAATTGGGGCCATATACCCTTCTTTTTCCTTGACACTGCGGGCAACCCTTTGTTTCTGCTGGACAAACAAAACACAACAAAAAAAAAAAAAAAAATAAACGGCACAAAAAAAAAAAAAAAGGAGACCAGGGAAAGAAAATGTATTTATTAAATGGTTCTATAAATAAAAGAGCGGGAAGATATAGGAGGCTCTGATCTCTGAGGGGTGATGGCAAAGTGCTACTGATAAAGTGGCTACGATTCAGATCAATAGCAAACAAGACAGGCAGGTGAATTTCCCCTTTGATCTTCATTCCCTGTGCAGCCCGAGTCAGTCTGACTGTGCCACACAAATTACTGCTTTGTGCAGGGGAAAAGCAGTTTGCTCGGCTTTTTGCTTATTGCACAAGTGGATTGGATAGCAAATGATAAGTGTAGCTTGTTATCATTTCAAAAAGCCACTGGAAAATGGGGGCTCCAGCACTTCAACTTGATGTGTCAACATTTTTAGTGTCATCGGGGTATTATAGGGCTGATATATAGATCAGTGCTAAATGGTCTTAATAAAAAAAGATTAAATCTGGAAGAAGGAAATAAAGCTCAGGGCAGGGTTCATCTGTAAAGCTATAAATATACAGTAGGGAAATTTGAGGGGGCAAAATAGTGATGATGGGAGATGATGCTTTGCAAGGCAGAACTGTGTTTTTGGTCTCAACAGCTGTGTTGTAACTTTCTCTGCCCTACTACTGACTTAGGGAAAGCTACATCAGCTTTGTGCCTTGTTCTTGCCAGCAGGCACACAAGCAGGGCTGAGAGAAGCCTTGTAAGACTTGATCCTCAGTGCCTGGAAGTAGGCAGTGTAGATGGAGGCCTGTTGGCTACATCAAACTGAGCTCAAGTTGGATGCCCTGCTGTCACTTTCCTACGCTACACTGAGGAGGTTTGAGCTTTTCAAGCAAAATGTGTGAAATCATGTCTGTAAAGCACTGGTGAATGTTTTTTGCATCCAGATTTTCCCCTCAATGCCAAAATAACACAGACAGGAGGAACTCTCAGCTGGTCTAGCCTGACTTCACACAGGCAGGTTCCCTATAGGAACTAAAGATTCCCTACAGAAATCTCCATCAGACTGGAGATTGCAAGCAAGGTGGCAAGGCTGGATGCCCACCTGAGCCCTTGAGCCTGGACAGAGTTGCAATGGCCCAATACCAAGACAGGGCAGCTGTAGTGTGGCCTGGGAGGTGCTGCCCAGAGGTGTGTAATTTCTACAGCACATAACCTGGGAAGTGCTCGTCTCAGACGACAAAGGCCATGAGATGGGATGGGGAGAGGATTACAAGCCATATGGACCATGTTCCATCCAGTAAATCCATCCCTCTGGTCCACAGAGCAAGGCGAGCCTTGCTGGGTGTTTATTATTCCTTGGTTGTAGAGGATGGGGCCTCAGCAGAAGCCCTTATTGAAAGGGCAAAGCTGTTAAACCATAAAATACTGGCTTCCCATATGTTCTCATTTTTATCACACCAGCCCACTCCGTTGCAAGCAGAAGTTCCCTCTGACAGAACTGATAGTTTTTGTAAAAAAAATAAATAATGATCTTACAGCTTCTATGCACTCTACTGCTGTTCAACTTCCCAACCAGCTGTTTTAATTGATTTAAAATTAAGTGTACACCATGGAGATCTGTGGGTAGTTGAAACTTGGAATGTGCTTTTGACTGGGGCTAATGAGTCAGTGATATCCAGTCAGACTTATGTCACCCTACGGGCTTCTGAGCAATCACGGGACAATCTCCCAGTTGTTTTCACATCATTTTCGAGCTGATTGTGGATTCTTTCTTTTTTAAAATCCTGGGTATCCCAGGGAGCCTTGCAGGTCTGCGGTTAGCTTTTCAGTAGACGAACAAGTATGATTACTGGAAAACAAATCACATTTACAAGATAATGTGTATTGCAAGTGAACACAGCTGCCATTCTTTCATCATCAAATCACGAGTCTTTAATAGCAATCTTTTTCTTGTTATGATATTGCCTGGATTCACTTCTGTGGGCCATAGCAGCTGGACTTTTTCACTTCCGTATTTCTTAGAGTCTTGTATTGATTTCATTTTTAAGCAAGAGGCCAAACAGATCACTAGGAAGCAACCTCCTGTTAAAAATGCTAAGGAAAACAGCAACCTTCACAGGAAACAAAATCCAGACAGAGAACTGGTGAACGAACAAACTCATCTTCTCCTCCCTGGGGCACACATCCCCACCTTGCTGGTGAAATCTGACGTAACTAACCCCAATCCCTAACCAGGAATGATGCAGACAAGATGTACCCATATGCCCTGTGTGCCATCAATTGTCTTGTTCTGCACAGTTTCTTCCAGGGGTTTCTCAGTCACCTCACTGAGCTGATGGGAAGATGAATTAAAATAAGTAATTGATTACAACTCCAGCAAAGACAAATCTTCAGAGAACTGGCAACAGATTCAAGAGTTTCCACAGATGGAGTGGGCTCTCTGAGGTCATCTCAGAAGTTGGCTGGGCTGGAGGAACCCAAAGGATGGACCCATCTTTTTCCACTATCAGCTGAGGGACTGTGGTGTGACTCTGAGCTGGAGTTCCTCAATTAGATGTCCAAAGTGTGGTGGGGTGAGGCTGTGCCATTGTACCAGCATGTGAAGGCGATGCATACATCCTCAAGCAGTTCACAGAGCTCCAAGCTGTGGTGCAGGAGAAGGCCTGAGGTGAGGCTGCAGGAGAAGAGGTCTTAGGACAGTTTTTGACATCAGGGAAGAAGCTGCCATGATGTCCATGGACCTCCCAGGGATGAATTATGCTGTGCACCCCCTGGCCAACACAGGATTCATTCCCTGGCTTAGGCAAGGCAGCTGAGCAGCTTGGGCTGTGAACATCAAAGGGATGCATTCATTGAGAATCACTGACACTTGAACCCAATGGGGATTTTGTCATGGATTTCAGTGGGAGCAGGACTTCACCCTCAGTCTGTGCATTCTGTGTTCTTTGTATTAAGAATAAACTTTCTATGTTACTTGCTGGTGCTAATGTGCAGGGCAATGGAGTTACTGTTAATTGATATTGCCATGGAAAGTGGAGCTGATTCTGGAACATGAATATTTTGTCTGTGAATAACTGATTTTTAATTGACATTGCTAAATATGCATATTGCAGATGGGAGTATTACATACATGATAGCTCTATTGTATGGTGTGCAATGCCAGTCTACGTCAGTTAAAATGGAAGGAGCATTTTACTCGGTTCAATTTTAATCAAATTCTACAGAGCATCATTTCTATGGCCTATTTAAAATCCAAACAAAGGCAGAATAGCTCCCTCTATATCTATACCCTCTTACTATTGTCGCAAGAAAAGAACAAGTAAAAGCTCAAAGAAGCCCTTAGAATCCCATTGACACTGGACAGATGCAAGCTGTACAGATATTTTAACCTCACTAAATAACTGTTTGAAATGTCTTTGCCTTCTATTTTGGGGTTCTAAAGAGTCTGATGAAATGATACCTGAAGAAAGTGGCCAGTCCTATTATCTGCCAGATATCTCTGTGGTTTCTTAATAGTAATTTTGAATACTAAGCATTTGCCCTGATGCCTGTTGTGAGATTCTCAAAAATCTGCTCCAAAGTGAAAGAGACAATAGAGAATGAATGAAATCAAATTGAGTTGTAGCAGGGGACAGATGGGACCCACTCACTAATGTAACCTGACCTATTCATGATATTCTCTTCCATGCCGAACAAGGTTCTAGTACTTGGAACAAAGGTGGAAATGATATATAGTTCCCGAGATCTGCTTTACAGTGACATTTGGACTCTACAAGGGATGTGTTTAAGTGGAAAATTTGAGTGGTTTATTTTTTATTATTATTTTTATTATTATTTCTCCTTGCCCGTGAAGCTTAGAAACTCAAACTCAAAGTTTGTCATAGGAATATGGCTGCTCTTTTTAATGGCAAAGTTTTCTTGGATGCACCCAGAGATGAAGTTATGAAGTTAAAATGTGCCTTCACATTGTGCAAAGCAGTGATACCAACAGCAGTAAACTGCCTTCCTGACCCTACCCTTGGAGAGAAGGGTGTCTGGATGTGGGACAGATCAGGGATTTGGAGATTTGTTACTGCTAATTTCCTATGCCACCTAGGTAAATCATGTCCACAGTTGCAATTTTCATAGCTTATTTCTAAAGGATAGAGAAAGCCTCAAAATCTACAGTGGAAGGCTTGAGAACTATTTATTATATTCTTCTGAAAATTTAATGGCCCTTAACTGTCATAGCTCCTGAGCTCTGCATAGCTGTCTAAGAGTATTAGGTTAAGTAAGTAGTTTTCACAAAGAACTTAATTAAATTTCTGAACTTGTTGCCCCAGGATATTTTGGAGGCTAAAAGTTCAAATGGATTTTAAAAGAGAGTAAATAAATTTATTTTTACAGAGGGAAAGTACTTCTGTGGTTACTATAGCAGTAGTTCAGATGCATGCTCAACTCAAGAATTGACAATTCATTGCTGGAAGCTTGAAGAAGATGACAAAGGAAGAACCACTCTCTAGACCTCCTTTTCTGGACTTCTTTCATAAGCAGCAATTACTGCCCACTGGAAGAGAGAAAATACTGAACTGGATTTCTTGACCCTCCCAGACAAGCCTTGGGCACATCTACTGAAAGTTGCTACTTCAAAAGTCAGTATCCATCAGGGTAATTAGTAAGTGCAAACTGGATGTGAGCAAGATCCCTCCACTTGATGTGTGATGTAAGAACCTCTGTTTATTCACATAAAATGCATGTAAAAAAAGGAGAAAAATCTGATGATTACTTCTAGTGACCCAACCAAACACCTTGGTAGCCAATAGTTAATTTGATATCTGGTAAATCATTGCTCTTTTCCAAAACATATGCTACTTGTGAACTGTTGGTTGCATCTGGACAATTGGCTTTTATTAGCAGTGCCAGCCTTCGGCATCCAGGGTTGTCCTTCCTTTCTCTGCTATGATGTCTGAGACTGCATTTTGTGGTCAGTAATAAAAATAATAATAAATAATAATTAAAAAAAAAAAAGTGCCATCAAACAAAGTCTTTGACTTCAGCCATATTATCCCCATATAGGGCATGGAAATGGAACTGTGTTTTGTACTGACACCATCCTCATGTGACAAGACTGCAGGTCTATACAAAAAGGTGCTCAGAATTAGACCAATCACGAATTAATCACAGCAGATTTTGCTTTTCATCTTGGGAAAATAAATAGCTGGAATGACTCCAGCTTCATCCACCTGCAGTCACCATCCACTTTGAATAGATATTCAGGCAAAGAAACTTCAGAAAACATCAGCTTTTCTTGCCACTGTCTGCCACATGCTTCCTGGCAGCCCATATCCACTTAAACAACCGTGGATCAAACCAGAAGGTAATCTGATAGTGCCAAGACTCTGCATGATCCCTGCTGCTACTATCAAAGAGTGGGGAGTTATCCAAAGACAAAAATGCTCAATGTGAAGTATAATTGTAAGTTATATCCAGACTTGTATGGACTTTTCTATAAATCCAAAATAATGAAAACAGATAATCCCAACAGCAGAGCTTTATAGACAAGAATTCTTTAGATCTAGCTCCCATTTTCCCAACAGGCTGGGGTCCTCTCCACTCATCTTAACATGGCTTGGATTCATCCGGGCTATGATTTAGCTATGTGTTTCTGAGATCTGGAGATCTGCCCATGCCCACAGGCAGTCTGTGCCCATGCAGTCCCCTGCAGTGGGCATGTGGGACTGCCCTCACAGGTCCCTTGAAGCCACACAATGCTCCTCCTGATGCTCAGGAATTGCACCAAAGGAAATTGGTTATCACTGATGCTCAGAGCAGAACCTGAAGACTAAAGAATCTGCAGAAGATATGCATTACATTGCAAGATGGCTCCATAAGTCTGACCATTCAGCAACCAGTTGGGGCTTAAAGAAGGCCTAGGAAATGAATGGGGAAGGATTTTATGACAACTTGAATTGCAGGACGTGTCCTTGTCAGCCGTGTAACAGAGCGATGTTCTGTCGCCCTTGGGCTTCATATTTAACAGAGAAATCAAGCTGCTGGCCACTGCTGGATGGCTCTAGAAGATAAAATTTCAATAACAAAACAGCCTGATTTTTCCATTTCCTGATGACCCTCTCAGAGAAAAACAAAACAAAACAAAACAACATCAACAACAACAAAAAACACACACACACATACAATGTTTTGCATTTAATCAAATGTATGCAGTAGAGGGTGGGTTTGTTTGTTTGCTTCATTTCGCACTTCCATATTCCACCCATGGAGAAATCTTGCTGGTAGGGAGGATAAACAAACAGCCAACCAAACAACCCAACCACTGGGCCTCTAGGAGCTGTTGTTATTTATTTCCACAATTAGCAGTCGAGTTCTGGTGCTGTGCCCAGAGAACTCCTCTCATTTTTCAGCGTGTCACTCTGTGCACAATATGCTTTTAGGAATTGAGGATTAAGGCGGCTGATTGTGGGTGGTTTATGAAACTTTTTATGGGAAGCCATATAGCCAAACCTTTAGAGAATCAGACCATCATTTTAATGGGCTTATGTTGTGTACAAGACTGTTCAGTAAGATTTCCACACAGTACAGAGCGTCTTGATAGAGAACTTGGATTAATCAGGGATGCTGTTGCCAGTTGATGCTGGGGGTTGTTTTCTGAATTAGCAACAAGCTACGAGCGGTGCTGAGAACAGCCTGGGGGCGGCTGCCCTTCCTCCTTGAAGATGCTGAAATGGTCGGATTCCAGCAGGGAAACATTTACGGATCTGTTTGTGAAATAAACTTAATATAGGCAATCTTTGGCAAGTGCCTGGAATACAGAGTTGGAGCAGAGGAAGCAACTCTGCTAATCAGAGACCATGGCTCTGCATCCCAATGCCACCAGGACACGGGGCAGGACAGTGAGAAGTCATCAGCAAGCCTGGCAAGAGCGTGCAGTGGCCAAAGGACAAAATCTGTTTGCTTTGCATTTGCTTGTATTAAAAACACACACATATACTTACTAGCAGGAAAACATCCCAAATGTAGAGATGAACTGTTAAACAAACTCTCCAGAGTGGTGGCCCAGATCAGCATGTCGAGTGTGACCTGCACGGGGAGCCTGGCTGCTGATTTCAAGGCACACCATCACCTCCTGAAAACTGTGGGTGCTCAGCACCTCTCAGGATTCAGCCGAATATTTCAGCTGTGACAGAGGGATGAGTATTTAAGGCATGGATCTATAGTGCAGCACTCAGATTTACCAGAGATGTCATCCTCTCCCAAGGTTGTTAAAGGTATTGATTAATTGCCTATTGTTAAAGATATTGATTGATGAAGCTGCAAAATAAATACTGGCACCGTCAGTTACTCCGCACAGATTTTAACCTGAGCACTCAAATGTTTTATATCTTTTGCGATTTGTAAATCACAAGAGTTTCAAGCCAAATTCCTGCTATGGCTTGGCCCCTGGTTTCTGGCCTTTCTTTCATATATAAGACTCCTTCAAGTATCATTGCACAATAAAATATTTGAAATGGAATCTCATGTCTGTACTGTGCTGTGAGTACTGAGAGCATCTTAATGTCCGCTTTCACTTTTGAGTAGTACTGGATCTTTTTGAAGACTAGATTTCAGTGTGCAACCAACCAATGCCTTTTAGATTGAGCACAGGGCAAAAGAGGCAGATCAGTAGTCACCTTCCCAGGACAAAGAAAGAAGCAAATTTTCTGGGTTCTGAGTCTTCAAATACACCTGGGATCTGAAGACCTGATAAACCCTGCTATAAATCCTACTAAGAAAAAAATCATTCTTATTGAATTCTACCCACTTTCAATAACTTTATTGATACGTTTGAAGGGAATCCTGGAAAACACTTCCCACAGCCTTCAAGGTCAATCCACCATCATCATTACCAAAGTGTTGCAAGACACTCCATGTTGATTAACTGCCATCATATTTAATTAGTGCTCGAGTGGCACTTCATCCTGCTTATTGTCAGAAATCCCTTTATCTTGCTATTTGCATTGCACAGTTTTTAATTAGGATATGTGTGGGGAATCTCTTAATGATCTCATGTCTGAATAACCATCCAGGCTGTGCAGAGGGTTGCTCAGTTGCATCTATCTCTCCAGAGGGTGCTTTGCCACCGCAGGAGAAGAGAAACCTGGATTTCCTCAGCTGAAGCACCAGGAACATAATGCTGCTTTGTGACCAGCTCAGCCTGTCAGAGATGTATCCAGATGGAGTACACCCAATAATTTGGGTACTGGTGCCCTGGGCTCCACCATTTTCCTAGGAAACATTTTTTTTATTACTGTCTGAACAGAAATTTCCCCTGTTGCAGCTTGTTTCACCAGTCCTCAGTAGCAACAAGTCTTTGAAACCTTAGAAAGGGTAAGGGCAGTTACAGAAAGATGTTGAACAAAAATAATGGTAGGAAGAACCATCTGTTATTGTCAAATAAGCGAATCTTCAGATGGCCTTAGCCACCTCTGTGCCAGAAAACTTGGTTATTTGGAATTCTCCTCTAACCAGTGAAGAGATGAAACCTCCACAGAGAGCTGTTCCTCCCTTCATCTTAGGCAGCCTCTTCAAGGAGGGGAAACCAGCTAAAACAGTCTGCTGGCAGAGGGAGTGGTGACTGCCAGATCCAGAGCAAGAACGAATCATGAGCAGGTTTTAACACCCACTGCACTGCAAAGAGTGAGCTGAAAAGACACGTTTCTGGGAACGAATGGAGAGGAACAAAGGCATCACAGAGGTAAGAAGGAAACCTCTATTTCACAAGGATCCTCAATGAAATTCATGAAAAGCAACAAAGTTGGACCAACAGAGGTGATGGTGAGCTTACCCCTGCATGTGCTGATCTCTTTCACACGTTACTGTGGCATCAGCTCGATCCATCTGATGATTCAATAGCCAGAGCTGAGAAGAGAGAGTGCTCATACACTCAGATGGGATATGGACTAGGAGGAGATTAAGTTACTAGATGCTGGCGATGCCAGAAAGCTGTGTCAGAGCAAGAAATATACTGCTAAGAGGAGAAAAATCCTCCATGTTGGTATCAATAAGCTTTTCCTTCTTCCTCTTGGATTTCTGTGCTGACCACCTGGAGTTATTAAGGCTTGTAAAGCTGAAGGAGGGTTGCTGGAAGGCCTTAGAAAATGATCACCGGGCAATTCAATGGCAGATAGAAAGCACAGGCAATGTGTAGGTAATGCACATTGCAAGGAACAGTTTAAACTACTTGTTCATGCTGATGGGCTCTGAATTAGTTGTAACTCACAGGGACAAGATTTAGGCATTGTTACTGACAGCTCAATGTGCGGCAGAGGTCAAAAAAGTAAATAAGGCATTAAGCTGTGTTAGAAGGGGAGAGAGAATAAAGGGCAAAGATAAGTCTGTGGCTGGGTTACATGCACAAACAATTGAGCCTTTGCTTTAAATTAATCTTTTTGTTTGTTTGTTTGTTTGTTTGTGGTTTTAGGGTTTTTTTTGGTGAGCTTGCCCAAAATTGCAGCTGTACAGAGCAGGGCAGGGAAGAGAGGCTATCAACATCATGGAGATTTCAGGAGGACTTGGAAGGAAATGTCAATGACAACTAAAAGGTGAGCTTAGCACACGTAGATCAGAGCACAGAACTGATGGTCCCTTATCCAGAGATTGTCCCAAATACAGACCACAGATTTGGGGTGAAGAATTTTCTGCTTGAATTAACAAGGGGAAATGTTGAAATCATCCAAACTCTGAAGTCAGAGACCCCTGCTTTTTTGGAAAACTCCTCCCCTTCTCGGTCAAGGGTCCAGGTGCTCCATGTGCTCAGAGTGAAAGGGGGTAGCAGAGCTTATCCAGGAAAATAATTTTTCTTTTACCTGTCCGCAGGGCTCTTCTATTCCATGAAGTATTAACAGAAGGAAGCAAGAAGCCTGTAGTTATTCAACACCTTAAATAATCAGTTAACTTTTCTCCCTGTGCTTTTTAGTGACAGGGAACAAGACCCTGAAGTCTGCAGCACTAAAGAGACAAATGAAAGGGCCATAATTTTGTGTATTCATTTTTATCCATCTCATAGGGCAACAAAAACAAAAATAAATGTACTTTAAAGGTACAAGGAGTAAATGTCAATGGTCTTTTTTGTTTGTTTGTTTGTTTGTTTGTTTGTGTTTTCTCTAGCCATTTGTATTTCATTTGCAAAATGTTCTTTGAGCTGTACAGAAACCAAAATATGTTTGCAAGCAAAGTCCCTTCACCCAGGATTTTGGTTCTGCATGGAAGAAACAATGCTGCAAAGAAGATTGCAGGGCTGGGGCCATCCAGAAAACACAGTGCACTGGGAAATGTGAGATGCAAGCAGTAACTACCAAATTATTTTGTCTGTTCAAACTAAAAACTGTTCCATGTCAAAAAACAGGCAGGGAGCGTCCCTAGATTTTGTGGAGATGTAAAGGTATAGAAATGCCTCTCTGTTACTTCTTTTCTTTGACACTTCTCTGGATTTGAGAGGAAACATTTGAATGAGGAGGCAGTGGTTTAGTGAATTCATTTTGAGGACTATTCCTCTTAGTAGGATAGTTTAGAAAAAAACACAGAAGAGAAAAATAAAGGCCAGAAGCTGGCACTTTGGTCCAAATATCAAGTGCTTAGGAGAAAATACTATCAGACCGGAGCACCAAAATGTAGGTTTGCAATGGATTGTGTCCTTTAATGCACTTCATATAATCACAGTTTGTCATAATTTAATTAATTAATTAATTAATTAATTTTGTATTATTTCTTCCTCCTTTTCCCCCAGGCAAATTCTAATTTCATCCTGCTGCAGATGAGCAACACTTCCACTGAAGTCAGCAGAGTTACAGCACCAGCATCACCCTGCTTCTGCAGAGCATCCAGGCACGGTTCAGCCAATTTGGCTAAAAAATGCCTAAATTAAACCAAACGTATGGTTTGGGAAGAGTAGAAAATGTGCCATAATTGTTGCCACCTCCCAGTTCCCTGTGATCTGACAGAATTTTGCTGCCTGCCACCTCACATGCACCCAGCCCACCTCCCTCCACCAGCTGCCTCTTTTTCACACCGCACTGTTGCCTGCCTTTGTGCTCAGGATGCATGACACAACTGCTGGTTGTAAATTCACTGGACACAGACCTAGCATTGCACTCGTTGTGACAGAAGGAGAAAGAAAAAAAACACCAGCACCTCTCCGAGCTGCAGCAAGAAGCACCCGAACCCAGATCAATACCTGCAGTGCTGCAGCGTCTCTGGCTGGGGCTTGCCAGGGCAGCTGCACCTAGGGCTCTCATGGAGAATCGAAATGCATCGCCGAGAAGTGGAGTGGATCCCAAGTAATTAAATGTATAAATTAATACTCCCCTTAAGATACGTTCCTCTCCCATTATTAGGTTTATCTCAGAGAAAATCCTTGGAGGGTCTTCACAAAAGTACCACTACTTCAAATATTGTCTTTCTAAAGCTTTTTTTTTTTTTTTTTTTTTTTTTTTAAGGCTTGGTGCCTGCAGCCTACAATTAAAATAAGTGACATGAAGGTGTCTTTAAAATAGAGATCTATGGAAAATGAAAGGATTGTCTGTCAAAGGGTGAAAAATGAAAAATAGCGGTCTCGGATCTCTGAATGGATGAGTGGGGAAAATTCCTGTCCGTCCTAGTACCCAAAGGGATAAAACCCAATGATAGCTTCTCAACTGCTTAGCAGATAATGCATGTGCTGTTTTGATGCTAGTAATGTGTTTTTTACTTCTTTCTGTCTGGGAGGAACGAATCAAATATGAGAAGTGCTGGGACATGATTTTCAACCCATTGCCTTTGATTAAGTGCTTTAACATGTGAGTCCAGAGACTTGCAATAATACTAATGGGGCATAAAGCACTATAAACAGGACGGGCCTACTTTTGTCCAAATGCCATTATCCTGGAATAAAAAAGAACAGCAAATGTAATATGTCCACTGCTAACCTTTTTTTGACAGGAAATTTTCTCTCCTACGTGCACACCATAAATTATGCTGCATTTTGCCAGAACCATGAGCGATTGCTTAATTTCAAGAGAAGGTCTGTTTTCTAAGCTTGAGCCACTTAGCTCAATGTAATATTTAGCTGTGAAAATACAACACTGTGAGGCAAAATATGTATGTGAATGGCAGGATGACTGGACTAAAATAGAATTTCTTTTTATGTCAGGTTTGGGAAAAGGGTGTAAAAACCAGTCAATAAATATTGGGGTGAGTTGTTTGCTGTTCATCAGTATTAAATACAATGAAAAAGGCAGACTGGAAATCTGAACTACCTAGTTACCCTGGAAAGACAAGGGAGGTTGGAAACTTTGCCTAGGTTTCTTTTTAAAAAACTGGAGGCAACATCCTCTGTTGCCACGCCAGCCTGGTGGATGTTTCAATACCACTCTTCAAGCGCAGCTCCTCGTCACTTCTAACTTTGTGATATGTTTTATTGCTCTCAGCAAGTTGCAGATTGTCCAACTGTTCTGTCATTTATTGTAAACGGTTTGGAAAAAAAAAAAAAAAAAGAAAGAAAAAGAAAAAGGAAGAAGAAGAAGAAGGGCAAAAAAAAAATTCCACGACTCTATAACGTAGTCCTTGGTGTAAATCAAACATTCCCTGTCATGTTGATAGCTTGTGTTAGTCTAATGTATTTTATATTACTCAAAAGCATTGAAACCCTGCAGCTTTCTTCATATAGGCCATTATGCGGTTATCATTAAATTGTCTTGCAAAGAACATTATCGGTAATTATAGCAGACACTAAAATCAAATGATCAGACTGGGACCTTTAACACCAAGAGGAACCATTAGAAGTTAATCAAATAAAAGGATGAGAATAATTATGTTAGGATTAAGCAGTAATATGCCAGAAGTTATATACTTTGCTGACTATATATCTTTACTCCCAGCTTCCTGCCTCTCCTCCTGTTTGATGCCTTTTATATAATACTTTGGCACAGAATGTAAATGACAGTATTTTTGTGTGTCACAAATGGGGCTTTAGGGTTCAAATGAGGTTCATGTCTAAATGGCATAAAAAGCGGCACTATGTAATGATGAAGATAAAAATAATAGTGGTGTGTGTGTGTATGGATAATATATATAAAAGTACAAAGCTGAAAAAAAAATCCATTGGTCAATGAAGCAGAACATGATGATAAAAACAGTTGCAACAGGAGGTGAAACTACATGGCTATTGGTCTGTTGCTCAGCATTGCTTTGCTCTGTTCTTAAGCGTTTCTGCGGCTCGTCTTTCACCAAGCTGCAAGAAATCCCCCTGCACAGAGAAAAAACTGCCCCTGTTGTCCCTAACATTATTCCTAGGGAAAACCCTCCTTACCAAGCTCACTGCTGATGTTTACATATAGCTGGAAGTGGTAACAGTTCTGAAGTTGTCAAAAAAAAAAAAAAAAAACAACCAGGGGGCTAACGAGATTCCTCTGAATAAAATAGGTTTGATTTTGATTAGACAGAACAGGTTATGTCTGTTAAATAACCTTCAGCAGATGAAGCTAAAATTAAAATCCATGTACAGTTTTTGCCTGGGCATATTGATAAATGTGGTACTGGCAGGATAAGCATGTAAACCTGTCACCTATATTAGAGCAGATGGTTTTCCCTACTTATTTCTTTGTTAACAGCAGAAAACAATCATAGTGTTGGGCTCCCTTTGCTTTTTTACTTACCTGTGCCACCCGTGTATCCTGGACCCATCCCCAGAGACAGAAGACAAAATACTGATATGAAATCTCCAGGAGGAACCTGGAGTTTGTAATTTTCACCATGTCCCCTGACATGGAATTAAAACTTCAACGTCCTCCCTCTGTTAGCAATTTTTACATTTTATTGCCTTTCTCTTGGGTATTGTTTCTCTGAGGACCACTGGGATTAAAGCTTTCTTGGAGGACAAGACATTTGGTATTGGAGTTAGGACACCTCCTAGCTCTTAAGGAGCCTTATACCTAACTTTACTCACAGTTCATAAGCACAGGGTAAAACCGAGTGACTGGCACTAAGCTGGTTATGAAGCCTCTTGCACATGGGAAATGTCACCTGCCCCATTGGTACTGTGTCAGAGTACGGGTCCATGGGACTTCAAAGCCTTCAAAAAGACAAACACTTGCTTTTTCTATCAAGCAGGGACAGATGAGGGGAATTCCTCTTCTTTTTGGCCCTAGCACACCAGTGCCATCTGGAAGGATACATTTTGCAGTGGGGTTGTGTGGTAAGGGGGGTATTTGTGGGGTGGTGGTTGCACAGATAGGAAACTTTAAATCTTTTGTGTGCTAAGTACGCAAAGAAGTGCTCCATAGCTCTGTGGGTATAATAAATGAACCTTTATATTATTTATTTATTAATCTGATGCCTCATAGGGTTGCCATAATTATTATTTGGGTGCCCTGACTACCATTTGGATGCAAGACTACTGTCCAAGAACGCTACTTTATGTTGAGCATTGAACAGTTTTAAGATGGACTGGATTTCCATGCAACACAGCAACCAGCAGCATGCCCAAAGTCAGACTGTAGCTATAAGCACTAATGTTGGTTTTTCTGAAAGTTGATAGGAGTTATCTTTTCTTTTTTCTCCTAAGTTCTAGGTGAGAAGTTAATATTTTGGGAAATGGAAACCTGAGGAGGATGAAGGGGACTGCCCAGTGTTAGTCCCAAATCATTTTTTGTTTATTTTTTGGAGAAATTAAAAGCTAAACAAAAAATTACTTTGGAGCTAGTAAAAAATGTTTATGCTCTAATTAAACATTATTTCTTATTTTAAACCCTTTCAAACACAAACTATCAGGAAAAATACAAACTGGACTTTACTTATAATATATATATATAATAATTTATACTAGACTTTTCATCTTTTTTTTTTTTTTTATCTCTTAAGCTATTCTACAAACTAAACACATATTAACCTAGGCTGTTTTAATAAAAAATATTTGGCCATAAAAATATGAAAATTTTCATCCATGGTCCCTGTAACAGATAAAATCCAAGTTTCTTTCCCATTTAGAAATTAAGCAGATCTCTGAAAATACGTTTTAGACCCCAAATGGAACATGGTGCTTGATGTGTCTTCACAAGATGTTGAAGTGAAACACCTCAAATACATCTTGCAGAAGCTTTTTATTTTCTTCTAGATTCCCTTAGAAATATTTTTTGATGCTGTATCAGATCTGTGAATTTAACTCCTCTTTTTATGACACTGTCGATCTTTGCTGTTCCCCAGGGAATACCCTGAATTTGACAAATTAATAAATTACTTAGTGAATGTCACTTATGAAGTCTAATTTGATGATGTCCATGATGCTTTAGCAGCAGCATCTTCCTCATTTCATCCAGCACAGACCCAGAAGCCAACAGCTGCCTAAAAGGACATTTCAGAAAAAGTTCTCCTTATCCAAGGAGCTATATAAGCATATATAGGTGTGTTGATCAATCAGCAAGAGGAAAGTGCAAGATTGCATTTGGATTTTAGAGCTGCTGAATCTTTATGTTGAAAATGTGAAGATGATGCAAAAACCACCATTGCAAGGTCTAAAGATGTTTTCCCCAATTAGAAAGATCTGCTTCATAGGCAGGTAAGCAGGTGAGCATAGACAGGTGCCTTTACTGCTCTTTTTTCCCTTCATTTGCTTCCCATTTTTCAGAGGATGACACAATCAGGCAAAGGGCAGCACTAATGGTCCCCAGGCAATCCCCTCCACAAGCAAGGATGGAAGGGCTGGAAGCACAGAGCTAGGTTTGATCTCAGCCTGAGACAAGTTTAGCTGATTAGATCATGAATTAATTTATTCTGGTAAAATATACATCAAAATCAGCTTTTGGTTTTATGGAAAACATGTACTCTTTCCCCAGTCCTATGTTAGTTTACAGTCCAGGACATTTTAGGACATATTTAGTCAATGTTGTACAAAGAACATACATGTAGATTGCAGAAAAGATCCTTCATTAATGATCAGGACGATGAGGTAAATTCACAAATGACATGAAACTGGGGAGGGCTGGCTGGTTCACCAGAGGGCCACACCACCTTCCAGAGGGATCTGTACAGGCTGGGCTGACTAGAATCTCATGATGTTCAACAAAGAGATGTGCAGAGTTCTGCGCTGGGGGAGGAACAACACCAGGCACAAGTACATGCTGGGGGTGCCCAGCCCTACTGAAAAGGATCTGGACAGAGGTTGGACCAGATGAACTCCAGTGGTCCCTGCCAGCCCTAACCATTCTGTGACTGTGAAATGGCTGTGTGGAATCAACTGATGTTTCATGAATCTACACCAAAAGTTTCTTCTGATAAACGATGACTCTGAATGCCAAAAGCAGATACATTAGACACATGCATGCTATATGCCTGGTATATACTATATGAACATGCACGGTGTATTTCTTGCTTCTCCTACTGCCTTGAATTGGCATTAGACCAGAATAAAAATTTAAGACTGGGTGACAGAGTCATACAGATGCATATGTTCCTACACCATCTCTGTCAGTGCCTTATGCCAACAGGACACCAAAGCTATTCCCTGCTAAATTTGCTAAGACAAGCCTGCAACAAACCATTCCTTCTAACACCAGTCTCATAATTTCATTTCATAACCTGTTGCTTGGATTCAGAGATTCCAACAGAGTGCTGCACTGATTGGGTTTTAATTGTGATATTAATTTAATAGTTGCCTCTTCCAGCTCTAGGAGTTGATAAAACTGTGGTAAATTAGCCCTGCAAAGTGTTAGCTCAAGTGTGGGAAAGCCACAGAGACTTGCCAGAATCAGAAAAAGCGCATTATCTGGTACCAGTCAAGCAGGTCACAAAGACTGTGCAATTAAAATGATAGTGACTGGCAGAGTTCGTTCACACCAGTGGCTCTGAGCAGGACTGAGGCAGCAGTGGGATTGCTTTGGCTATAAGAAGGCATCCTGTGGGCAAGCAGAAAGGGGTAGCACCTTCGTATCCACCTCTTGCTCCCACCATATCCTTAGGAAAATGTTACCAAGGCTGTGCCAAAGTGGGGTTGGATGGCCAAGGGACCAGCCAAGGGTTTCCATGAGCTTCAGCCAGGACTTATCAGGGAAGCTGAGGGAAAGGGAGAGAGGTGTCCTCTCCGAGCATCTGAGATTCATAATGAGCTGGAAATGGCCTTCTCATTAGATTCTTTAAAATTACTTTACTGAGGGATAAAGCCAAAAAGCCCCTCAAAAGTTCTGACTCTACTGAAGGAAACAACCTCATTTTATTTCTTTTCACAAAAATGCAGCAGTTTTCATTCTTTGCCAAATAAAGTAGTTATTATTTCTTTGTTAAACTTTTGTTTTCCTATGTGAAACGAGACTCTACTACACAGAAAACTATATGCAAAGTGACCTTCTTCCAGTCCATATGCAGAATATATACCTCTCCTTTCCAAAATTTTCTATCTTAGAAGTAGCTAAACACTTAACAATTCATACACAGTTCCCTTTTCCCTTTTCACTGGATATTATTGAACCACCTGGGATTATTTTAGGAAAGATGATGGCAGTTTTTAGGAACTAATTGGTGTAGAATGAACAGTAATGGGGGGAAAATGGCCATGTATATTCATTTTGAATTTAAAATCGAGTTGTTTCTACTTAGACCCTGTTTATGGCCCTTCTAATGAATTTTAATATACTGGCAAGGTTGTTTGGTGGAATGGGAAGTTTACTGGCAGGAGTGTTGGAGGGAACTTGGGAGAGGGCAATTTAGTGTGTTAATCACAGACATATGGCAATGAAAGAGAGTTAAAATGTTTGGTTGCCTCCAAAATGGAAAGCCAAACTCCTTGTGTGACCTACCTGTCACACCCTGCAGCTCAGCTTTCACATTTAATATATGTCCAGTGAGCTAGTTGTGAACCAGACCAAATCCAGAGTTATTTGCAGAAGTTATCTGGCAAGTAATCTAAAGTAATGAATCAATTTGATAAAACTGCAATCTTTTCTTGAACAATTTGACAACAGAATTTGGTGAGGAAATTAATCATTATAAATTATTGGCCCAGCTGTACTATTAACATTAATAACACTCCCAAATTAATTAACCAGAAAACTCTCATTAGTAACAAATAATCAAAACCTCAGTCAGTGTCCTTCCAAAATACTGGGTGTTTGCCTTAGAGTGGCTGAGTTCGTGGTTTTATTAATCTGATGTGAAAATGAGAGACTGAAGCCTTCTCTGGACATGCTGTTAGTGCAGACATTTAGTTGATTCATCCTAAGAGACAACCTTTTGATACCTCAGAGCTGAAGATACTTGAAAATAAATAAAGAAATAAAATGAAAAATAAAAGAGAGAGAGAAATGTTCCTTGCAACCACAAGTTGTTAAACCCCAATCCAGTAAGCACGTATGCTGTGCATTTAACACCTGATTAAAAGTGGAGATGGTGCTTAAGTGATCTGTGAGGATAAGTCATAGATTATTAAAGTTGATCACTGGAACTGGTTTGATGAAAATGAGGTATCTGCTGAAAAATCTGCATTGCAGAAGAGAGAATAGGAAGAGGGAAGAGGGAAGAGGGAAGAGGAAAGAGGGAAGAGGGGAGAGGGGAGAGGGGAGAGGGGAGAGGGGAGAGGGGAGAGGGGAGAGGGAAGAGAAGAGAAGAGAAGAGAAGAGAAGAGAAGAGAAGAGAAGAGAAGAGAAGAGAAGAGAAGAGAAGAGAAGAGAAGAGAAGAGAAGAGAAGAGAAGAGAAGAGAAGAGAAGAGAAGAGAAGAGAAGAGAAGAGAAGAGAAGAGAAGAGAAGAGAAGAGAAGAGAAGAGAAGAGAAGAGAAGAGAAGAGAAGAGAAGAGAAGAGAAGAGAAGAGAAGACCAAAAACTTTGACACTGCAAAGGGTATCTAATTGACAGAATACCTGAAAAAATGTGGAAGCACACTACTTCAGTGATGTTAGAAGAGAGATTACTTTATCACTGGTGTTTAGGTGACAAAAGTAACTCTCAGGGTTCCTGTGCTACAAGAAGGTGACCAAATCCTCATTCAGCATTAGCAAGCCTCCCTCCTTGCTAGGTATATTTTTGTACTTTTTGTATTTAGATTTGGTTGTACTCCATAAGACAAGCTTTAAATTTAGTTTTAAAACCTAAAGTATTGGAGTATCCACATTTCATGTGATCTATCAAAAACATAGCCATTAAAATGCTCTAAAAAAAAGTCATGTTAAAGTGAAAATTGTCTCCAGAAAGGAGGAGAGTTTCCTAATCATTTGTCATATCATTTTTTTTCTCATCCAGATGGATGTCATCTTTCAAAGCCTGATGGCCAGAGAAATGAAGGGTACCTTTCACCAGTAAGTAACCATTGGAGTTTTGCCTTGCTAGATTATTTGTTAGATGTAACTAACATAAAAAATGCCCTGTCAGAAAATGGCTTTAAAGAATGTAATATTTTGTTTTATTTAGCAACTACTTGGGAAAATTTAGCACCAAGCCAGAAAGGTTGCAGAGCAAGTAGCACTTCATAAATTGCTTGAGCCCTAATCAATACATATTGTCATCTAGTCAAGTCCTCCTAGCAGATTTTTCTTTGCCCTGCCTCAAAAGCGTATTTTATGAGGTTGTTACTGGCTTGTGCTGCAAGGCCTGGCCTAATGAATCTGTCACTGGCACTATTGATTGACATGCCAGTGTAAGTGAGACATGTGATTCCGATTGACTTCCTAATTACTGCTGCTCTGATGTCTCACCAACTGGTAAGGCCAGAGGTTAATAGTTTTGATGTTCAGCCATCGCTGGCTCTGGAAGCTGGAGTTAAACCAGCTCGTTGGAAGTCAATATCTGAATCAAGTTCTCAAGGCTACTTTTGAAGCTGATCAATTAAGCCCTCCTTGTTCCCCCTCTTGTTGCCTGACAAGAGTTTGATGAGTGGGGACCTCTAAAGCTGGCGGTTTAAGGTAGAGCAGGAATGTTTTCAGGTGGTGGGATTTAAGTGCACACCACGGGAGGAGCATTGTTCCAGCAGGGAATGGATGGCTTGTGCTCTTTATTCTCAGTGGAGGGAATAGTGCTCAGGTTTCCAAAAGGACATGGATGACCCAACTGTTCTCATCACAACGATGTTGTTTGGGCCATTCGCATGAGCTGGACAACATAGCCAGACTCTCCTGTCCCCCAGTTCTTCCCCATGGCAGGAGAATAACGGTGACCTTCTGCTCTTGGCACCTCCAAATGTGAAATAGTCCTTCTTGATATGCTGCAGGATTTAGGGATTTTGCTGCAGCAAAAAGAACATAAAATGATGGTCTATATCAGTCTGAAGAACTACACGACTCAGTACGCTATATTCAACAATTGCTCCTGGCCAAAGCCTGGAGAAGCCTGAAGGACATGACAAGTACAAATTTATTTGCCTCAAGTATATTCTCTCTGTTTCCAGCATAGGGACTTTGTGAGGTGAAAGTGGTAGCTCTGTAGTCAGCAGCCTTAATGGATTTATATTCCATGAATGGGTTAAAAAGTTGGGTTAGAAACTGGCTGGATAACCGGGCCCAAAGAGTTGTGGTGAATGGAGTCAAATCCAGTTGGAGGCCGGTCACTAGTGGCGTCCCCCAGGGCTCGGTGCTGGGGCCGGTCCTCTTTAATATCTTCATCGATGATCTGGATGCGGGGACCGAGTGCACCCGCAGTAAGTTCGCAGGTGACACCAAGTTAGGTGCGTGTGTCGATCTGCTCAAGGGTAGGAAAGCTCTGCAGGAGGGTCTGGGTAGGCTGCACCGATGGGCTGAGGTCAACTGCATGAAGTTCAACAAGGCCAAGTGCCGGGTCCTGCACCTGGGGCGCAATAACCCCAAGCAGAGCTACAGGCTGGGAGAGGAATGGTTGGAGAGCTGCCAGGCAGAGAAGGACCTGGGAGTGATGGTTGATAGTCAGCTGAATATGAGCCAGCAGTGTGCTCAGGTGGCCAAGAAGGCCAACGGCATCCTGGCCTGTATCAGGAACAGTGTGGCCAGCAGGGCTAGGGAGGTGATCGTCCCCCTGTACTCAGCTCTGGTGAGGCTGCACCTCGAGTACTGTGTTCAGTTTTGGGCCCCTCGCTACAAGAAGGACATGGAGGTGCTTGAGCGGGTCCAGAGAAGGGCGACGAAGCTGGTGAGGGGCCTGGAGAACAAGTCCTACGAGGAGCGGCTGAGGGAGCTGGGCTTGTTCAGCCTGGAGAAAAGGAGGCTCAGGGGCGACCTTATCGCTCTCTACAGATACCTTAAAGGAGGCTGTAGTGAGGTGGGGGTTGGCCTGTTCTCCCACGTGCCTGGTGACAGGACGAGGGGGAATGGGCTAAAGTTGCACCAGGGGTGTTTTAGGTTGGATATTAGGAAGAACTTCTTTACCGAGACGGTTGTGAGACATTGGAATGGGCTGCCCAGGGAAGTGGTGGAGTCACCATCTCTGGAGGTCTTTAAAAGACATTTAGATGTTGAACTAAGCGATATGGTTTAGTGGAGGACTTGTTAGTGTTAGGTCAGAGGTTGGACTCGATGATCTTGAGGTCTCTTCCAGCCTAGACAATTCTGTGATTCTGTGAATTTAATTGTGCTCTGAAACCACATCAACTGTCAGCATCCACCATATCTGTTGGCAATGAGCTGTGGAGTCCACCACACTCACTGGAAAGAACATACCTCCTTTGGTTTTGTATCTCTCCATCTCTACACTAAGCATGTTTTTTTGGGGGGGAATGGGAGGGGAAGCCATCTCACTCCTTGACAATCCCTACCATCTTTTCCCTATGTTCTTCTTTAGGATCCTGGAGGCCAGACTGAAATAATGCAGGTGCAGCACTAATTTATAGGGTGACGTAATATTTCCTGTGTTGTTCTTCACTCCTTCTTAGTAATTCTCTATGGTTTGCTTTTCTGCCTGTAACAGGCAGGTAGTTGACAGTTCTTCAGAATTATCTGTTATAACCCCAAATTCCCTATCTGATGATAGCAGACAATTCAGAGTCCATGCATGTGCACTATTTTGCATTTAACAACACTGAACTTCAGCTTCAATTTTATTTCCCAGTCACTCAGGGTTGCAAAGCTTCTGTAAATCTCAGCAGTCAGCTTTTGATTTTACTACCCTGAATAATTCAATCACCGAGCTTTGTCATCTCTACTATTTGCACTCCTTCCTGGGTTATTTATGAATGTGCTGAATAACATGGATCTTACTACAGATACATATGGGATTCCATTGGTGACTTGTCAAAGCTGGCCAGCTATTCCTGTGCTCTATTTCCTAGCTTTTTTCCCCCACCTAGTTATTAATTGATTAAAGGCCCGACCCTTCTAGCTACTGTATGAGCTTTCAGTGTGGGAGCTCATAGAAAACCTACCTATCTATTATCAGATTACCTTTTTCATATGTTCAGCAAGACCTTCAAAGACCTCTAGGAGATTTATAAGCATGGCTTCCCTTTACTAAAGCTAGGTTGAGTCTTCTTCATAGTATGATATTTATCCATGTTTGTTTTGATGATATTCTTCATCATTACATCTAACAATTTTCCTTTCCTCCACTGCCTGATACCAGCTGCTGTTACAGACAGCGCTAGACTAGAGGAAACTTCACATTGACAATGTAATTATTCTTAAGCTATGATTGTCCTACAAACTCTGGCAAGCTTCTACCTCTGATTTATTTCCAATGTTCATACCTTCAGCAATTTTTTCCTCAAAATCTTCTTTTGTTTGTTTTTCTGTCCTGTTGTGTTTTCAAACTTAAGTTGCCATATTTTTTTTGTTCTTTTTTTGTTTTGTTTTTCTTTGGTGGCCATACCTTCAGCTTTTTGAAGGATATTTCTAATTCCTTGTAGTCTTCTCCTTTGAGCTATTGCTGATTCATGCCAAATGTGCAGGGGGGCTTTCTAAACTCTTCTGTATTCAGTGATGAAAATTTCCTGACAGTCTCTGAAATTACATAATTAAATAAGACCCCCACCTCTTACCTGCTTTTTATCCCTTCTTCCTGTCTCTTTTTGGTTTAATTCTTATAAGGCTGTCCCATTTTTGTGTGGTTCCTCCTTTCTGAAATTAAACAACACTGATGTTCCTGCTGGGGCTTTGTGGTTGGTTTATCAGCATGCCCCATCCCACATGTGATCCAGTTGTCTGCTTTAAAGTGTACAGCTTAAGAGGGACTTTATTTAATTGGATTTACTCTCCTTGTTCTTGATTATTGTCAGCTTCCAGCCTCTATTTCAATATAAGAAATTTTCATAGTGTCTTCATCCCAAGAGCATACATCATCCTGAAGTATGTAATTTTTCTCCTCTGTCAGCTTTCCCTGAGCTTAATTTAAAAAAAAAAAAAAATAAAATAAATCTTCTATAAACATTTAGATTGCAAGGCTGAGTCCTGATCTGGCTTTGGTAAAGCCTCTCTAGCTTCTTCTCTAAAAGTTTCCCAGTTTCTGCTGAAAGTCCCTCTTCCTGCATCATTTTCTCAACCCTTAACTATGAGTCTGAAGACGCTCTTAACCAAGAGGGAGGTCAGGTCCTGGAACAGGCTCCCCAGGCAAATTGTCATGGTGCCAAGCCTTCCAGAGTTCAAGAACCACATGGACAGTGCTCTTAGACATAGAGTTTGGTTTTCAGGTAGCACTGTGTGGAGGCAGGAGTTGCACTCAATGATCCTTGAGGGTCCCTTCCAACACGGGATTCTATGATTCTGTGAATTCATGGATACTGTGCTCCTTTCTTCCCAAACCAACACCACACCAGCAAGTCTCATCTGTCCTTTGCCATTGGCAGTTCCTGGGCTGGGACACCAGACCCACCCCAAAAACTAGCCATCGGGAGCTTTCCTGTAGTATCCTTGTTCTGGCAGCACAGTCCGCATGCCACCCAAAACATCTGAAAAATAAATGTCTCCCCATCGCACCCAGTTGGCTATGATCACCTAAACTGCCCATTGTTGAAGAGAGGCAGATGAAGATCCATCCAAGTTTGGCTTTCACTGAACAGACACCATGTGGAGAAAGAAATGTAACATTTCTAAGTCTCAGGTCTCGTCCAATCTTGCAGTGGTAAATGCTGAGTAGTAATTTAAGGGTTGAGTATTATTATTTTTAATGTATTTGGTCTATATGGCAAGTTTTTAGCAGAAATTAGTCATGCAGTCTTCATTACCTCGGGATAGACCTCAGACAGATTCAACTGTGACTGAAGTTACTGAAAAAAGCTGGTCAGGATTCAAGATTGATTACACTCTATGTTATATTAGACAATATAGATCAACCTGCCAATATGAATTTCTCAGATGTCAAAAATACCAGGTAAGAAAAAAAAGATCATATGAGAGGGAAAAAAAATCATTAGACAATCAGGGACAGCAATAATTCACCCCTATCTATGCACTGTGTACAAATAATGCCCAGGGGAATTAGCCATACTTATCACTTTGTCAGGCGGCTGCTGCCAGCAGATAGTGCTCAGTTTCTCATCCGTCACTGCTTGTTCCCTGCAACATTTCTGAGAATGATGACAAACAAGAGGGTTTGAATGCAACTGATCACTAAGTGTTAGAGGAGCCCACTGCTGGCAAGATTTGGCCTTTCCATATGGGAATGTGGCCACCGCTTGGTTTAAAACAGCACAGATGGGCAGCCACAGCATCATGATTGGTGGAATGGTAGGAGCCTGGTTCCCTTCTGCACACACAGGCAAGGGTTTGAAGCTGCCCTCATCCTGGGTAGCACCCACCCACTCTTGGCCATGGTGATATTTTGGGCTGGCCATGACACAACTGTTTTTCAGGAGGGGAAAAAAAAAAAAAAAAAAAAAGGAAAAGAAAAGAAAAAAAAAAAACAACACTTTTTGTGAAACAAGAAGCAGTCAACTAATGGTTGTGAGAGCTTTCCAGAGACAGCACTGACAGATTTGGATCTGAGCCCCTCTCTCTGCATTTCAGGGTGCTGAAGAAGAGGCATTGCAAGACCAACACTTATAGTATTCCTCTGAGGGGTGAAACGTACCTCCTGCAACATATGCACAGTTAATTCTGGTGCACCACTTGCAGGAGAGCCACGTGGGGATCAGTGTGGGACAGACGGATTTAGATCATTTCACTCGAGTCAGGTGGTGCCTTGCTCCCAATTCCTCCAAGTTAATTCTTACCTGGGATAATTATGGCTCTGTTCAATCTAGCCCAGCTTAACACTTCTCAACCCAAGCTCTTGCAAACAGTGCACCTGTGACAAAGGAGATGGTGATCTGAGGGTGTCTTTGCCCATTGCTGGCCTCTGCTAGAGATTTCCTCAATGATCTTGGGCAATTTAAGTCTATTTAAGGCAGACGTGCCACCTTATATCTGCTTTCTGATGAGATGGCCCCATCTCTACTGCTGAAGCTTTGGTCCCTCCAGAACTGGGTTTTCTGAAGTTTGCTGCAACGTGATGTTGGTGCAACTCCAGCTCATCCTGTCCAAAAGTTCAAAACAAATAAACAAAATAAAAAAAAAAAAATAACAAAGAAGAGGGACAGGGTCTGACCTGCTCCTAAAGCTGTCTTTGAGACACATGGTACCCTGTGTCTGAGCACAAATCACCCCTGCTGACTCCCACCAACTTCAGCAGGTTGCTGCTGCTCTGCCAAGAAGCCAGGGAGAACATCTTCAGCTTTCCTGGCCTCCCATGCAATTGCTCTGCTATGAAGTCTATTTCTGTAGCCAAGACAAAAGAAATAATGTCTTGGATTTCAATAACCAATAAATTGTTCTTGAAAAGCCATAATTGCTCAGCTGCAGCTGCAAGAGCACCGAAGTACGGAACTTTAATAAAATATTATCATTCAAATCAATTTGCTGAGAGCCTGCGTTGCTCTCTGCGTGGGGTGCTAACCAGAAAACACTAAATACTGATCACAGTCTCTGCTTGGAGGTCTGAACAGCAAGGTAAACCTGGAACCTGAATTTTGTCAGACAGGTTTTTATTCTGAGTTGTCTGAGCAGTGACAGGGGCCAGATTCTGCTCCGCTTTTATTCCTGTTTTGTTTTGCTCTTGTTCCTGTTCCAAAGGCATGGAAATGGCACCTGCTGCCTGTATAGGTTTACAAAGTGGCTTAGGCATATAAGCAGATGATCATCCAGAGAGATTTACAGTAGCGCCTTTTACTGTGTGAAAGGGAAAGGAAATGGCCTGCACCCAACAGAGTGAAAAATAAATAGAAATAAATCCCAGGCAATGGTACAATTGGCATCTCCCATAACAAGTTCAGAAAATGACCGCATCTGGACTATTCTGGATCAAAACCTATTGAAGTCAATGAAGTTCTCTCTGGATTTACAGTGGTATTAACTGAGATCAGAATCCAACCCTATAAATTTACTATTACTTCTAATCCCAGTGCCTCTGATCTTGCTGAGATATTTGCTAACTGCTGAGCAGCTTGCTTTATTGACACTGAAATAACATAGCTGTGCCCTACTATTGTTAAACTCAGCTGGTTTTAAAAACTCATCATACTGTTTGTCATGACTGACCTTAACAAACTGGCCTGCTGTCCTTGGATCTATGGGCAAGAAAGTTGTCAAATGCCCCCCTTTTTTTTTGCAGCCTTCCACCAACCAAAAAAAAAAAAAAAAAAAAAAGGGGAGAAAAAATCAATTTCAATCAACATGGTGTGTAATATTATCAAATGTCAGATGCTGAGGCCGTGTGCTTTGAAAATTATCCTTGACAGCTTCTTGTCGACTTAATTAAGTGCTCAAAAAAAAAAAAAAAGAAAAGAAAAAAAAAAAAAAGCAAAATATCTCAATTGTCGGCTCCCTCTCTTTGTGGTTCAGAGGTTCTATTGACAGCTCTGAAAAAAAGATTGCCTTTGGGGGTTTTATTGATAGATCCTCGCTTGATATTGGAATGATTCCTGGGCAGATAAATCACATTTAGATTTGTTAGTAATTGAGGAGAATTGATTGAATAGTTAGGATGGTCCCAGAGGGACATACCTACTCCTCTTCCGTTCTGCAGAGGTTGTCATCAGATAAAGGACCTCTCTGGGCAGGATGGATAAAGGTCTAATTGTTTACATGATCAAGTATTGCTTCCTCTTTAGCCCTCTCTCCTCAGCCTTTCCCACTGTCGTGTGGCAAATGTCAAGACAAGGGAGAGGAAGGCCGTAAATAAAACCAAAAGTGGGCGAAGGCAACAGCTATCAGCCCTTTCCATCAGCCAGAATGGTGTTAATTATTTTCAAATCATTAGTGGAATTTGGGTATTAGCAGCAATGGGACTTTATTTGAAAGAAAACTGCAAGAAACTCATCATTGTCATGTGTTTATTTAAACAGCTCTGAACTTTATTTAGCGGCCGGTTAAGCGTGGCTAACGTAGTGGCTGTGTTGAGTGGCTCTTTTTTGGCAGACAGGAGATGTGTGCAGGGCTGGGTGCTGGCATGCTGGCTGCTTCTTACTTGCTGGTCAGAGCCCTGTGTGTCCCCAGCCTGGGTAAGCTGCTCATCTCTGCATGGTCCCCGGGGGGATACCTGGAGCAGCATGGGCAGGGTGCTCAGGATGATCAAAGTGTGGTGTGCCATAATTTTCCTCCAGGGACCTGTCTGGGATAAAGGGGAAGCATTTGAGATTCAGTTTTGGAAAGCTTAACTCCTTTCTGCAGGTTTCTACAAGGGGCTAAAATGGCTTGGTCAGCATTTATCATCTTTTTTTTCCTTTTCTCTCTATTTCTGCACTGAAAAGAGTAGAAAATTACAACTAAAAAAAAAGGAAAAAAAAAAAAAAAAGATACTTAAATATTTTGTTTTCCTGTCTTCTAAATTCAAAACATATAAAATTATAATAATAATAATAAAAACAATAATAATTAAAGTTATTTTTAAAAGCCATTTTGGACCCATCAAATAATTAATCTAAGAAATGATGACCAGCCCTGGACTTCATTGCCTGCAGGCCTGATCCTGTTAATATTTCAGCTCTGATCACTGGCTGCAAATGCACATTGCTCAGTGCTGTCACAGGGACCCTTGCAGAGGCTGCAGAAGCCCGGTTCCTCTCTGGGTCAAACTGCTCACCTCCATCTACAGCACCGCAATGCCTCCCTCCCTCTGGGAGTCGGCTATTGAAGTGCAAATGTAGATAAACCAGCTATGAATAAATTTAGGCTGAAAATTAGAAGAAGGTTTCTAATTATCAGAGTCGTGAATATCTGAAATAGCCTCCTTTTAGGAGTCAGGGAGGTGAAGACCCCGGCCAGCACAATGGTGGTGTTGGGGGCTGCGCATTGTGGCAGGAGCAGGAGGATGCCACATGCCAGAACTCACACACCAGGTTCTCACCCCATCCCATTTGCTGGTGGTGGAAATGATGTGTCTTCTTTCAGGTGCCTTCAGATTGATTCTGTAACAATAACAAAGTCCCTAATCAATGCCCTGCCCTCAGTCAAAGCTATTTTTTTTTTTCAGGGTAAAATCTTCCATTAATACAGAATTTGGGATTTCTAGGATTTAACCTTGATTAACTTCCATGGTTTCAGACTCAGATGGAGGGAGCATGTGAGGGTAAAGAGGAAGCCACCCTCTGTGTTTGTTTTTTCTCTTTTGTTCCCATTTTTTTTTTTCCCCTGTTCCTACATAGAGGAACAGTTTCTGATTATGACAGAAGGTGCTTTGGCAAAATTCATGGCAATGCTCAGACCTCCAAAAGCCAGAGTAATTTCAACTCCTGTTCTTATTACAGGCACAGGTCTGCACAAATCAACTGCTTTTATAGCCAAAGCAGATACCTCAGCCAAAGAAAAACACAATTGTCCCACAGTAAGTGTGGGAGGTATTGGTGTGCTGCTTTGGCCATGGCTTTAGATCAAGTCTTCTTGGCATGATACGGAGATCTAATAGTTTAAATAGCCCTCAGAGCCTGTGATACCAAGGCACCACAGTGCTAAGAGCAAAGAAACACCTGTACACATGTGCAAGTGTGCAAACACACGTGCACACATGCCGCACATGTACACACAGACAAGAACAGGAGCTGCTGCCTGGTGTGAGTCTGGCTCCCACTGAGGTCTTTAAGCACATTTGAGCTCAAGACCCAGCACTGCCTGGATTTGCCAGCACCAAAGCTGATGTTGGAAATGCTCAGACACACCTGGACCTAATTCAAAAATAAAAAATTTTCAAGTGGCACGACTTTTTGTGCAATAGCAAGGTGAATATTTCTTTTAATGTTCTTTTCTCTTCAAGTCCTCCCCCCTTTAAGGGGCTGTTGAATTGCCTTTCCTCTGTCGTTCTCTCCTTCCTGCAGCGGGAGTGGAATTGATTTTTGATACTATCCATTTTGTTTGTCACAGATCGTCTTCCACTTCCCTGTGCACGTTGCTGAAACATCACCCACAAATGATCATTCCTATCACTGCAGTCACCGCTTAGCCCGGGGCAGGGAATTCTCACGCAGCAGAAGCGGCCGAGTAATTGAAGGCAGAAACGCCGATACCTGTAGCCTGAAAATGCTAATAAACTACCAGAGGTCCCAGGAAAGTTAAATATTGGGAGGCATGTCAGAGCGGCGGTGTGATTAGTGGAACTGAGCCGCATGAGCACAAAGAACGGCCGCCCAAGGCATCAGCACGGGCAGGATCAGCCTCCCTCTGCCATCTGAACATCAGCCTCCCTCTGCTGCCTCCCGGGACAGGGCTTCTGCCACAGCTCTGCTTGCAGCCTGGAAATCAGAGCAGGAGGAGTGTGTTCAGAGAGACACAGCATGCTTTTCTGGATAAGGATTTTGGGGAGTTAAGGCTGGTGATGTTATATAGGATCTTCAGCTTCCCACTGCACGGGACTTTCCTCAGTCTCTGTGTCAGGGTTTCAGCAACTGTGTTATGCATGTGCCTTGTTTCCATACCTGCTGTTTAACAAAATTAATATATTTTTGATGATTCAGACTTTACATCACTCTAAAGACTCCCAGTGTACTTCAAGGACTTTCAAATACACACAGATGCTGTATCTCTGGTCAGAAAGATGATGTGAAAAATACATTCTCATGTGTTTTTGCCAACTTGTACCGAAGAAGTAGCTAATCTCCTACCTGTACAGGTAAAAGTCTTCACATATAGTTCCCTATATACACATATAAGTGCATATATATATTTATGTGTATGTACAGATGCATGCATATAACAAGTGGTATGTCCAAGAGGATGGCTTGGGGAGGGGGGTTATATGCATATGGTCTATACATTACACATGCTTATATGTATGTTGAGTTACGTTATGTTGCACTGCATTGTATTAAAGGTTGTCTGAGTCCTGTGTCGATGCACAGGCAGCTTTGCTCAAGCGAAGACTGAAAGCCATCTTCACTTTAATAAGCAAATATTCTAAGTTCACCCAAATCCTTTCCTATCTACCCACTTATTTATCATGTAGGTGCTATTTCAGCACTAACAGGTTTCTAGCTTTTCATACTTATCTGTGCACTTGTGTGTATACGCACATGTGTTTATATGCACATGCAGCATCTCTTTGTGTATGAACATAGGTGCCAATATATGATATACACATGTAGGCACACATCTATGCATCACTGAAAATAAGGAAGAGTTCCTGATTTTGTTTTGCCATGTAAATACATTGCGGAGTAAGCCACAGACACTTATGCCATGGAGATGCCATCTCACAAAACCCATGCTGTGATGGTCCATGTTCCACATCACATTCCACATCAAGAGCTACAAAGCATGGCTGGGGTCTCCTCTCCTGGTAAAAAAAAAGTCATCAGCTGGGTCAGTTGCATTTGTAAAGCCATTTGCTCACGATGGTTTGAAGGTCCAGGCCCTGCGTTTGGAACTGGTTTCTGCAGGGGAGGCAAGATGCACGACTGCAATGCTGGGGTCTGTCTGGGAACGATAGGACAAAGGTGAAGGAGGGGCACGTTAATTGTGATTTCTATATATGCCTCCCTAGCAATTAACTCCACATTTCCCCCAGGGGAAAAGTAAGATCCTTTTACATTGTTTTGCCACCCTTGCTCTTCTTGCTTGCTTGATTTCTTTCTTTCCTTTAACAGAGTGTCTCTAATCATTACCCTGCGTCATTATCATTATCTCTTATTATGATCTTTAGTTAGAATGTCAAAGACAAGAAAAATGAATTCAGTTTTCTGGCATCCTAACACATATTGATTTTAACAACAGCTGCCACAAGACCTTCACATATGATAGATTGCTCTAAGACTGATGTAAAAAATACTCACATGAATAAAAATATTTACTAAAGAGAATAACCAATGAGTGCCTAACTGCATTTAGGACACATTACCATATTGACCAATACCCCAGGCAAGCTCAGGGAGTGATCTTAACACATACTAATATCCTTCAGGATAAGCATAAGAGATTCTTTACAGGTCCTTATGTTGTAACTGTCTCCTGGCTTCTTCAGAGTTACCTTGAGCTGGAAAAATGAAATATCCTAGACCAAATGCACGACAGTTCAACACTGCCAGGTGTTACTGCTATAAGCACAAAGCAAACAACTCCGTCCCCCTGGAGGAGAAAAGGCTTCAATCCCACAAACATCATCTGAGCATACTCATTTCTGTGCAAAGCATCACTAAACCTTGGACTCATGTATGTGCTAGCTTTCCCACATGGAACAAGGTTGTTGGCCATTTGGAAGGACCCCATGTTTGCTGGACTGCTTTGAGAGCATCTGTCCATGAGCAGTAAGGGCTGCCCAACATCTGGCAGAACTAGGGTTTTCTGCAAGCCCACATCAGGGAAAACATCTCTGAGCTGCATCTCAACAGCATTGCAGCTCCCAAGCATGTAGGCTCAAAGGCAAGGATCTCAGGATGAGAGAACTGAGACCAAGCAGGAGAAAATTCATGGGGAAGGCGATGATTCCCATTTAATTTTTTACACCAAAGCCACCAGCACACAATCTCTGGATTCAAATCCTGTTTAAAAATAAATAAATTAAAAAAAAAAATAAAACACACCCTTTACATGGTATTGTGTGGCAAGGTTTCCTTTTTCTATTCAGTTCCTATTCTGGAGGCAACCCCAGCCAATCCTTCCTGAATTGTGTCTTTCCATCTTTCAAAGGGACCTCCTTTTTCCTACAAGTTTTTTTTTTTTTTTTTTTTTTTTTTTTTTTTTTTTTTTTCGCCTTTGGAAGTACTCCTGCTCTCTTTTCCTGCTTTCATCCATCTGCACCAGCCTGGCAACTGGCAAAAACACACATATAAAGATGTCTTAATCTTAAATATAATTAGATATAATACCTCACGCAGCGTTGTATGATTAGTAAAATATATGATCATTAGTTATTAGATTAATGTGTCTACTTGTGTAACTGAAAGCCATTTGCAGCCAGAAATGAAATAGCTCAATTTGCTGTAATTGACTTATCTCCCATAGAGATTAGTACACTTGCTGCTGGAGAAGGTTTCTCCAAACGTTAAAAGCAGCTGTGTGGAGGAGCTGGATCCTGTTTTCTTTGGAAAGCCCCCACCCGGCTGGAGGCAGAGATAGCTGAGGCGAGGTCTGGAGGATCAGCAGAGCCGTAATTAGGACTGCTGAAACAAGAGTTCCTGAGCTGAGACAGAGGCAGCACATGGTGATGCCATTTCCAGCGACCTGCTGGAGCCAAATCAGGGCGGCTGATGGGTCATCATAGGATGGTGCCACCACCTTTTGCTCCTAGTGCAAATGGAGAGCGATTCTACACACCACCTACGAGCTCAGGAAATATGAGCAGCAGTGGTGGGGTCCGTGCACTCCCTGGCAAAGCATCCCATATCGAAAGCCAAATGTGTGTGTAGCATGGTATCTGCAATGCGGGTCTCTGGTGCATGCTGCACGCCGGCACAGGGAGCTCCTCCCAGGGGTGCCAATAGAAGCTCGACGGGTGAACACGCTCGGAATAGGCAATTGGGAGCGCGGGATTGTGCCCTTAAATTATCCTCTGACACCTCTGACATTGTGAGGTGCTGTGGGGCCTCACAAATCTCAACTTTTGCTGCTGTCTCTTCTTTCTCTCCCTTTTTTTTTTTTTTTTTTAAATAGGTTTTTCTTATGGTTTTCTTAATTTATTTTTTTTTAGCCACAGCAACTAAGTGAACCATTCAAATTGAAACACTGAAATGAACCAAGCTGAACAATAAACTAAAACATGCCTAGAGCAAGTTGAGCAATAAACAGGTTTTTAATTTTTTTTCCCCTTCCATCTCTGTGGTGTCTGCCTCTGATAGATGATGTGACAAAGGAAGAATCCTCAATAAATTCTAAATTCTGAATACTAAATCAGCGAGCAAGAGCAGACTCACAAGGAGCCATCCCTGCTCGTGGTGGCTTTGCGGCCGCGATGCCGCAGGGCTGGGGATGCAGCTGGAGCAGGGGGATGTACCCAGTCTGTTCGTCCGTGCACGGTGGTCTTATCCAGCCTGAGTCCATAGCCCAGGTGTAAGAGCAGCTCTTCCCACTGCATCCCGGCAGGAGTCTCCAAGGGAAAATATTATTCATAGGTTTTAAGGCCAGGAGGGGATATTCTGCTCCACTCTGACCTCCATTATAACACAGGCCAGGGGATTTCACGGAGCAATTCCTGCAGCAGGGACAAAGGGAAGCGAACGGCTGCTGTGTTGTTTGGCCTCGTGAGAGATGTAAAAACACTGTGATTTCTGCTAGGGGATGCCACAGAGATGGAGGACCTGTGAGGCAGGTACTGAAGGAAATGAAAGCCCTGAGCTAAAATTGTGCTGGAAGCATCTATGCAAACTTAATGTTGTATGCTCTTTTCTGGCTTACAAGGGGGTGAGCTCTGTGAAATACTTTCCCTTTTGAAAACTGCATGGTTTGGGAGACAAAAGGAATAGCTTTTTTAAAAAGCACTGTCACAACCTTTGTTTCAGAGGGACCCAAATGTGAAAAGATCTGCCAAGGGACATGATAGCAAACAAGGTGCTGGTAGTCACACAGTGTGCACAGAGCTTGAACAGGCTCGGGCAACAGATCTCATTCCATAGGCTGCACTAAAGTGAGATGAGGTGCGTTTGCCTTCTGCAACACAGTCCTGCCTTAGTCAGGGCACAGCAGCTTCCCTTCTCAGATGTGGTGCTGCCCTGTCCAAAGAAGCCATGCATTTCTGATCAAGATGCTCTGATCTTCAGAACAGAGTTTCAGCACAGATTTGCCTCATGCTACAGCTCAGCCTGCCTGTACCTATTTATTTCCCATGTAGCTCCCCATTAAACTTGTTGGTATCAAGAAGTTTTCACCTTCAACCAGATAAATTCTTTAGCTGGAGAAACCCAGCAACCTAGCCAGTCTCTGCATTATTTTCCTTTCACTGAACTTGCATCCCAGCTTGAAGCTGACACAAGCAAATATATGTGAACACAGCCCAGATTTGCAATTGAATCCATCAAGCTGTGTGTGGCTCTGCTAAACAACCCACGGCAGAGATGAGCTCAAACTTAATAATTCAGGCGTTCAGCTTCCAATCCACACTTCATCATGATGCTGGGCCGATCAGGCCTGGGGCTTTAGTTTAACTCACTAAAAGTGGAGCCATATGAAGTTAGGATCCCGACTGTTGGCTGAACTTGGTCTGTAGATCCACGTTAATCTTTGCAAGGTGTCTTCTTGGGCAAACCAGAATAATTTGGTTAAGCATCCCCAGGAAGTTGGTATAGAGCCCTCCAGTTGGCTTTACACAGTGCATTGGAGGAAAATAAGTTTAGCCTAGTTTGCAAAGTTTTGACACATTTATAAAACTCAGGTTGACAGCAAAGAATCTGGGCCTGTTTCCTCCAGAAATATTGCCATGTCTTCCACATATTGCCTTGGTGTGCTTAAAATGCATGCACAGACACTGATAAACTCAACAAGGCACCATCACAAGCACAATGAATAAGCATGATGCCATATGCAGATTGCCTGTAGGTGCTACAAAACTTTTGCTGCCATCAGTTCTGCCAGGCCATTTTCCGAGGATAACCCAAATATTATCATATTTAACATCTTTTCTCCTCACTCACTCCGCTTCTCACAGACAAACCCATCAGCAATTCACCAGTTTGGTGATCATTACTTTTAGTGTGTTTGTTTGGTTACTCATTTAATCTCTGAATAATTTTGTCCTATCTTTTTTTTAAATTGGTATAACTAATATTAGTACAATGTCCTTCTTCCATTATTTGGCCATCACCACAAAGCATGAAGGAGAAAATCTCCTGGTTCATGGAGCTCCACTTGGAAGCACAGAGAAGCTCCATGTGCAGCAAAAACTTGTCCCAAAATTCTGCCTCATCTGTAAGCCTTGACTTGTCTTTCTCTTCAGGTGTGATATGCCCCCCAAATGACTTGAAAATCAAAATGAAATCTCTCCAGAAATGAAACTGGCATATCCACAGGCTGGGGAATGAAAGGCTGGAGGAGATGTCCCACAATAAAGAGTCCATGCGCCAGCAATATCCAGCAGCTGTCAGTGAAAATCAGGCAGTGTTTTGCTGGGTGCTGATGGGAAAACATCCCAACAAACTAGACGAGACAAACAGTCATTATGGGAAGGACAGGGTTTTAAGCTGGAGACCTGAGCAAGAGGCACTGTGATGAAGCTGGTCTGCAGCAGCACAGGGAGCTGATCCCTCACATTCCTCACACTCACCCTGCTCCTTTCAAGCCCAGGACCACTCAAAAGCAAAAGCCACTTTTCATTTTCCTTTGCCAACAGGTGGACACAGACAAGCAGGTGGTTCAGCAGAGCTGATGCCACTTTATAGCTTTGGAGAAACTGGGGGGAAAAAAAGAATTTTTAAAGTGCAGCTGTTGACAGAGAGGTGCAGCTATGAAACATCCCCTTGTTTCCAAAGGGTCTTTTGCTTCCCAAGAGCAGATCCTGACAGTTCAGTAAAGGGAATGGAGATTTTACAGCCTAAGAGCTGATATAGATGGAGATAAAGGCGCAGCAAGCTCTGGTTCCCCGATCTTTATTGCAAGAATGGTGTATATAAAAGAAGAAACACAACATGGTTTTCAGATAGATAAAGCAGAGTTTAAAAATCTGGCAGCAAGAGCAGATAGAGTTGATTTTTAACTTGTGGTAGAAAAAAAAAAAAAATAGAAAAAAAAAAAGTGGAAATAGTAGGAAATAAAGTAAAAACAAACAAAGAAACAAACACCCACAAGCATAAGAACAGATGAATTGCATAAAATCTTCCTGAATAATAAAGGAGTGGAGTGGGGTGCTCCTGATTAGACCTAATTTTTATATAGAAAAGCCCCAACACTGTAAGAAGTCCACCAGGGCAGCCTGAGGGGCGGAGGGTGATTCAAGAGGTCCTCCACTTGCCCAAGGCTGGTGGAGAGCCATTGGAAATCACCATAATGAATTACTATCTCAGGAAATGCTGAGAAACAGGCGGTGGGTTGCCCTTTGCTCTGCAGTGTGAGGTGCATTTCCCAGGAGAACAAGAGCCGTGATGAAAAGAACACAGGAGACTTGCGAGGAAGACACCTTGTCCTTTGGAAGTCGGTGTCTCTTCCAGTGGATTTGAAATAAATGCAGTAAACTTCCTGGAAGTGGTTGGGTAAGAGCATTGGCTCTGTGGGAAGCAGCCTCAGTTCCAGAGCATACCACCATGATGCACCTCTAAGATACTGTTTGCTTCTCATTACCTCTTATCTTCAGGTCTTTTGCACGGAAAATCTTAATTAACTACACTCCAGTATCTACCAGCCCAATGTGGATGACTGACATGGTAACACATCTCAGATGGTGCTAAATGTCTGTGATATGGAAAATTTATTGCAACTCCTAATATGTTCAGTATCGCCTTCCAAAATATGCTTTTTAGAAAGTGTGCAATCAGGTTGTGCACAGCAACCCCACTGCATCCAGAGGTATGTACATAATAAACTTGTATAGAGATAGCAATACATTTGCTAGTCTGTTCTCAGATTTCAAGCCTCCCTCTTTACCTTTAAGGTAGTGACTGGGCAGTGAGTCAACTTTTCAAAGAGTAACTCCAAGTTCCCATTCCCAGGTGGCAATAATTAATTTTAAAGCCCATTTCTATGTAGGGACAAAAACAGGTTTTCCCCATAGAAATTTTTCTCCATTTATTGACAGCTGGCTATTTATCTCCTATCATTCAACATCAAGACAATTCTACTAATCTCAGTAGTCAGTGTTACTTTGACTACTTGAGTAATTTCATATTATAAACACCCTTGGTCTGTCCTTGTTTTTTTGGATCATTTAAGAGTATTTTAACACAAACCCCAGCACCATGTTTCTGGGATGCTGCTGTATCTCCTCTCCATGGCAAAAATTGGTCACATGTTCCTCAAACTGTGTTTCTAACCTATTAGCTATGTCTTAGTTTTTTGCACAACCTTAATCCTCTCATTTTACTTTATTTATTTATTTATTTATTTGTGCAGGATTATTGTACAAGATACGCTTGTTTCTGCACTACAAGGACAAACAAAGATATAATTCTTTCTTCTCCATTAAATTTATATGCTCATATTTATTGCTTTTGATTTGACAGGATTAGTCTCACACTTCACAAAATTTAAAGCATCTCTGTTAGGTGTAGAAATTCAAACTATCAAAACATGAATCAGGCTTAGTAAAATATCCTTTCCTCCATCTGTCCATACCCCAAATCCAGTGCTTTTTCTCTGTGAACATCAATGTCCAGGATGATGTGAAGTGCTGAACATTTTTTTCCCCATAGGGCAACAGGGACCCAGAGATAAAGGGCACTGAAGACTGGGAGGATATCTGTGCTGAGATGGAAAAGAATAGAAAATGACATGGAGAAAGAAATATGCTACAGATAAAGGTGACTCCCCAGAAAGGACAAAATCAAAGACAACATTTTAGAGCCAGCCAAAGAGGACTTTTTTTCACTAGCGTCAAAGAAGGCTGAGGGCAAGTGATAAGTAGGTAAAGGCAAGGGCTGGGATTCATCATACCAGGGAGACCTGAATAAGTAGTTAATTTTCCTAACTTCTCCAACAGAAATTGGCATTTATCAAGCAAAATCTGATCCCCTGCCAGAGGTGAATGTACTTATCTCTCTCTTAGGAAGTATGGATGGTTATCTAATTTAGAAACCTCAGTTATATGGTTAACATTATGTAGACAGTTAAAGACATTAGCAGAAAGATGAGAACAGATACATGTCAATTGGGAAGGTCCTCAAGCCAAGAAACAGAGAAGGAAGAAAGAGCTGAAGCTGAGAAGTATTCACCTGTAAAACTTCTGAATGTCTTGTGCTTGACTAAAGATAAAAGTCATCACCTTGTGCATGACTAAAACATTCTTCAAGAAGGAAGCCAGGCTTTTTCTGTATTCTTTAAATCATCAAGAAGGCAGAAATCTACTTTTTCCCCTGATTATTATTATCCATAGTTAATTATCCTCTCTGAGAAAAATGTGTGTTTTGTTTCCAATTTGGAATCTTACAGCTTTAGTCTCCAGTCCTCGGCTCTTGTTGTGTCTTTCCCCACTAGACAGAGGAGTCCTTTGGTACCCACTGAGATATCCAGGAAGGAAATATGCACTCTCATCAATTGTCCTCTATATCTTTCTGATAAGCTGAATAGATCATGCTCCCTCAGATACTCACAATGGGGCTGCTTTTACCCTTCAATTTCTTTAAGCTCTCATTCTTTACTAAAAGTGCCCTGAGGCTTTTATTCACTGTAAACAAGGTCACTCAGCATAAGGACAGAGCTATAAGGGCCAAATCAGCTCATCAAAGGTGCCAAAACACCACAGTAAGTTTGCCCTTTAGAGTCTCAGCTCCAGCCTGGTAGGAAAATATTCTGAAGGCTGATACACTGGAAAACCTGGCAGGATGGACAGTGGCTGGAGGCTGGAAAGCACCCACTCAAAGGATCCTATATGCTCGCTGTTTTCTTACTGTCTTCCCAAAGCACTACGGGCACCACTGCCAAAATCAGACTAGGTGGACCTTTCATTTGACCCACAGTGCTTGCTCATACTTTGTCACATCATTCCATTGCAGTCGTCACACTTAATATTGTGCTGTTCTTGAGAAGATCTCTCCCCTCGTATAACCCTAGTAACATATCCGTTAGGACATTGCCACCAGCATCAGCCATCTACACTGACTTAAGAGGTGGAGAACTCATCACTGGCACAGTTGGGTGTTTTAATTATTCTGAGACCAACTGGAAAACTTCTCTAAATGCCAACCCAGAGTCTGCTGCACTCTGTTGGGAGTGCAGTTACAAGGTGCTAATGCTGCTAATAATTGAGTTATGACTGGTGAACCAGGAGTTGAGATGGCAAAACTTTGATCCCATCTTCAAGTTAATGCTAGCAATATTGCAAAGTGCAGAGTGAAGGAACAAGGACATAGTTTACGTTAAATCAGCTTGAACTGGCATCAGATGACTTGAATTAGTACACAAAGAGCGTATGAAACATATTCATTTTGTTAATAGAAATGCCTAGCTATATTAGTCCCTTTTTTGCTTATTATTCATAATATTTTTTCTATAACACAGAAAATCAGTTTTTATTTTTAAAATGCAATCAAATTATATTTCCTATTAAAACTTTAATATCAAAACAAATTAACCAATGCTGCAGATTACACATTAGTAATGTAGTTCTGACATAATTCATGCTCCTCTAGATTCTGTTATGAACTATCACACTGCTAAAGTGCAGCAGTTCATAACATATTCTTAAGGGGAAGTAAAATACTTTTTTTAAGAAAAAAAAAAAATAGAAAATATACTCTAAAAATAACAGAATAGGGTTGGGCAAAGCCTTCAGAAAAAAAAAAAAAAAGTGCTTTAAGATGAAAACAAGCCTTTTCCTCCGCTACTAACCTGCTTAGACTGATGTGCTCCTCTGCTCCTTGCTGCAAAGGTCAACATTTCAGAGTACAAACCATGAGACCTACAGGACAGCTACAGGATGCTGCGAGTACATATTGTCACAGCAGTGTCCACTGCTCTAGCAACTATACGTGAAGCAGCTTATGAGTGAAAAATCCTCTTAAATGGGGAAACCAAGGCAGAAACACTTAAGCATGCTCTTGTACAGGAGACCAGGTGAAGAGACCTGCTTTTCCAGACAGAGATAGTGCAGGAAAGCAGAGTCAGTAGGACCCTAAAGGCTTGCAAGGTCACCAAGCATGATCTGTCTGTCATTATCTCGTCTCTTCCAGCCCTGTTGCAGGTGACTGCTATCAAACTTGGTCAAACAGTCCACCCCACATCCCAGTCTTGGGAAAAATGGGTCAGAGCTGCTCTGGAACCCATTTAGAAATGTTCACCTCAAATGCCTTTCTGAGAGCAAGTCACCTTGTTCAACTGTGGTCTCAACCTCAGGTGTCTGAAATGTTTCCCACAATGCCAGTGGGGCTCAGGTGGAAGCAGAAGTTTCACAGCAAAAAAAGGCAACGGAAGCAAGGAGAAGGAATCACTGTGGTGTTATTCTCATCTTATGTAGCCATGGGTGCCATACATGGGCCTTCAGGGAAAAAAAAAATAAATAAATAAATAAAAACAACACAGGTGAACATCTGCAGAAAAGAAAGGAGGGGACAATGTTGTTGGGTTACATCCATGAGAAACAAAAGAAGATGTGTTTCAGGCTGGCAGAAAAGCGGTGTGAATCATAAGACCATCTGTCCCATTGGAATAAGCAGAAGGGTAAAAGTCGGGTCGGGATGGGGAGTCTCGGAAGCCTGCCCCATGCTCAAGTACATTCTCTCTTAGCAAGATTTGGGCTTTGCAGCCCTATTGCCACAAAACAGTGGTCTGTATTGATGTTAAAATAATGTCCACAAGACCAAGATCAGATTTTCAACCCCTTTTCTACTCCTAATAGATGGCCCACATCTCCCAACCTGAACTGTATGTGCTGTTAGTTACTAGTTGATGATTGTGATGCTAATTAAAACATACTAAGAGACACACTATAAACATGCACAGCACATGAAGGAAATTAGCCAAGTGAGCTTGTCTCTTTCATTGTGCTTTTATTATGATGCTCCTTGGATGATGTTTTTAAATGAATTTTGAATAGTTTTCTTAATTTGTTTTATTCTGCTTCATGGTAACAAAACTGCCAGAGCCCCACAGGAATGATTCGGAGAAGTGCAATATTATTGGAACATGTCTCCTGGTTTTCTTACTGCTTACTTATAATTAAGCTTTATTGAGGTGTAAAATGAATAACAATTTTAAAAAAAATGTTTATTGATCCAGGTGCAAATCCACAGATACTGCAGAAAACTTCCTTTGCTGTGACCTCAAAGAAACATTGCTGGTTTCTACCGACTCCCATCGGTTTCTGCTAAGGCACTAAGTCACCATACTGCTCAGCCATGTATCCCAGCGGGACATCTCTTCAGAGCCACTTACCGTTACTCGCTGTACACAGATGACTGGAGAGACTATTGCTGTTTTTCTGCATGGAAGTGAGCACACACATTATCTGCAGCTGCTCCCTCTAGCACAGAGAGATGGGTACCAAACCTCACCTTTCCCTGCCCTTGGTGTGAATCAAGACCCCGCTGCAAAAAAAAAATGTAGGAAGAGAGACCATGCCGATTGGTCTGTTTGCTCCTTTAGGGTACTGTCATTATGCAGACATCTATCATAGACATAATTGCAATTGGACATTAAGGCTTAATGACTGAGAGGAAAAAGGGGGAAAAATGCAAAACAAGGGAGTAGACCTACCCAAAGTGGGAAGGTTCTCATAGACTGTGATTTTGCCTGGTTTTAGCTGTTACTGGGACTGGTTTTATTTATAAAGTCAAAGCCTTTTTTAGTGCATCTCTGGTTCAGGCTCTGCCTTCCCACTCTTGGTCTTCAGAAGTCTTTTGATCAGGAAATATTTGGCTGCACCCTTCACTCTTGGGCAAGAACCACAGATGCCTGGCTTTGTTTCTTGTTTTTTAAGGAAGCTTTTTGTGGCAGGCTGATAAAGCATGCCTGCACCTTCAGATGGGTTTCCCAACCTGAAGTGTAGTTCAAAGCTAAATCCCGCAGTGGTCAGCAGGCCTTCTGTTCAATCTGGGATTTTAGCACTTATGGCATCCATTTTAGCACCATGCTGCTCCCCCAGAACTCAGCACTAATGGATTACCGTGCATTACGTCCCTCATTACTGCTTAAATATTTATCAGAACATTATGTATTTAGTGGCTGGGGGAGAAAAGACGATCCCGCATTTTGTCATGCAAAAGGGTTAATTACAGACTGGATAAATCTCCTTGGAAAGAAAAAAAAAAAAAAAAAAAAAAAAAAGGACATTAACAGGACAAAAACAGTAATGTGTTATTTACAACTAAATAATAACTCAGCTGCATAATCCTGATCTAGGAATCCCCTATAGGAAAAAATATTACATTCAATATTTTATATCCCTGATCAACATTTACATGACAGCTAAACAAAGAAAGATGGTTTTTACAAATCAAACAGATTTACAGAATCAAAACAAAAGAGATTGTTGCTCATCTGAGGCAGCTTCCTAGCCTGGACCTGCTGTCCTGGGAAATATCTGGAGGAGTTTGTTAAGAGTGCACTCACTCTGAGATTGTCTGAGGCATTCATATCTCCCCCTAGTCTTGCTGTCATTGGACTTCTTTCCTTCTTTTTTGACACAATATGGGTCTTGACTTTGGTTTTTGAGTTTTGTAGGTTTTTGTTTTTGTTTTTTTCTTTCTAACATTGAAGAAAGATGTTGCTAAGGGGTTCTGTCATACAAATACCTTCCTGCAGATTAAGAGACACTCTAGTACGTGTGATAGAAGAAAGAATTAAACCAATGACTACCATGAAACAAAGCAGCCTCTGCTTGCACTTCAGCAGGAAATAATACCCTGATGCCAACCTGAAGCCCACTGCCACCTCTTCCATCACTGTAGAGATCCACAAGTTACACATACACACACTTAATGTGCAGATCACCGTAAGGAAGGGGTTATTTACAATTAAAAACCTCACTTAAGTTTAGCTTCCTTAGCAGACAAAAGACACCAGAACACCCAGTAGTTCATGGAATTCAGCCAATGTTTGTCTCATAAAATAAGTTCTTAAGGTAACTTATACTGGCACTGTGAAATATTGTTCATTATAACGGAGCAGCTGAGATAATGTTGTTTTCTAATTTCCCTTTCTCAGTCAGAAATTAAATAAAAAGTCATGTCTAAATTACAATACTGGATTGAACGCAGACAAGGACCCCATGCGGGGAGCTTATGATATATCCTTCCCACGTTTTATAGCCATTAAAAAAGATTATAGGATTTTTTTCCTTTTCTTTTAGGCCATTTACATTTGTTCTGAACTCTCACTGTGTTTTATTTGAAGCTCTTAAAAGTGCCAATGTACATAATAAGTCAATCAAGAAGTTAAATTAAGAAAAAAAAAAACACAAAAACATATTGACTTGCTATACCAAACATGCACTTGGAAATCTGAACTCCGCCACCTAATAACTTACTGACTTTGCAATAAATATCACTGAACAGGGATGGCTGGGTCTTTCTGCAGAGGGACTCACATTTATAATCCAATTAAAAAGCCTTCTAGCATATATTTCCACGACCCCAATAATTTGGTGCTCTGAGCTCTTCCCCCCCACCCCCAAGTGCAACCATTGATATCTGTGGAAACACTCCACAGGGGCTGGATTCCTCTAACAGGGATCACCAGCTTCAAAAGCCTTTCCTTGTTGCTACTCACCTCTGCAATTGTTTCTCACCTTGTTTGTTCATGTCCATTGGTCATGGAGCACCTCACCACATTTGCAAATGCCTCCTCCCTGCCACAAACTCCTCAATCGCCTTTTATCTGCTATCTCCCTGTTTACCCCAGACCCATGACCTCCTCCTGCATGGGTCTAAACACTAGCAGTTTGGTCCGTGTGGTTTCCCAGCTGCTTTCCCTGCCATCTGCTAGACACCCATCACTCTGCACCCAGTGTTCTCCTGCCCCATCACTCTCCTCATGCCAGCTGCCCTCTCCTGCTACAAATACACTCTGTGCTTTTCCTTCCATATGTATTGAATCTGTCAAGGCCAATCTTCTTTTGCAACCTCTTCTTCTGAGTCTATAAAATAGTTTGGAAACTTCAGCAATCACTTCTTCCTTTTAAAGCATTTAGATTTTTTCTACAGTTTTTAAAGCCAAACCTCTTCTCAGAGTCTTAGTTTCAAGAACATTTCAGATATCCTCCCTCACTCTGGCATCCTCCCTCAGAGCTGGTGGTATCAAAGGAGCTTGAGGTAGGCTTCCCCTGAGACTTCATTAGCTGAAGGTGGGATTTATCTCACTTTCACACCTTAATAGCACCTCAGGCCAGACCGGATAGCTGGACTCTCTTGCAGTCAGCAAAGAGAAATAGACAACTCCAGAGGCAAAATTACCCAACCAAATCGAACCACCTATCTTCACCTAAAAAGAAAGCACCTTCCCACTGGAAGTGCCTCTTTCTTTCCATTTCCACACAGCCACTTTAATCTTGCCTATCCAACTTTAGAAACATGGGCAAGTGGCCTAAGTTCTCCAACATAATGTGAGGACACTGTTGTTGGAAGTACATCCTCTTGGATCAACCCTATAGCATGGCTGCTGCACAAAGCTCTCATAGTATGTTATTTCAGCAAGGTCAAAGCACTGAGAAAATTCTGGTTAAGGTCATTACATTGGCCCCTTCCTGACAGCTCCCTTACCTGATGCTTTCGCTGGAATTTAACACCTTTTCCTTCCTACAGTTTGCCTATCCTTGTTAAATGATTGCCGTGTTTCTCTCCACATATGGCTGCTTTCCAGTGGAAGGTGAAGTGTTCCTGCATGCCGATTCCTGGACCCTGTTCAATAAACATAAAACTTTAATATTGTATTTGGATTGCTGCAAATGGAAGGTGCTGTGTTACCCTAATGCAATTTCTGGGAATATAAGCCCACTGTATACCTCTGGGCTCAATTAATTAAGGAACATTAAATACAGTATAAGGTCTTCCTCCCAGCAGCACAAACACCTGCATATCATTGCACAACTTGGGCCTCTCCTAATAGCTACAGAGACAGCTAAGGCCTCATCCAAAACCTATTAAAGTCCATGGAAAGTTTCCCATTTACTTCAGTGTGGTTTGGATCAAGCACCAGGATGGCAGTGCAAGGATAATCAAACTGGAAAGTAAATCACAGCTAATTTGCAACTGGGAAAATGTGGAATGACTAAATCAGTTGAGCTCCAAGCCCTAGATATTAAATGTCTTGGTTTAATGTGAGCAAAAATAGTAAAGGGCTTCATGATGAAATTGTTGGGAGCCTGCACTTCGTAGAAGTTATTCCTGTCTTTCACTGAAACTATCTGATGGCCAATAGCTTCAATAATATTTAGTTTTCTTATTCTAAACAGAAGAAGATGTTTCAGTCTGCAAAGGAGGTTTTTATGCTAATCCTTTGTAAATAACACAGATTTTCAGTTCTGTAATTCCTCCGTCAACAGATTTCAATACACTGTGACAGTGGGAAAGATTAACTAACCTCATTGTAAAAGACTGTCAGACCAGCCAATGAGTTATCTGGTCATCACAAACAAACAGAAAAAAAAGACTCTCTGTGTCTGATTAAAAGCTAGAGGGATGACTTAAGATGGTATCGAATAAGAGAAATTCCTTTTTTCTAGCCTAGTCCCTCATGGTACCAACCTCTGAAGGTATGACATAAAGTGGACAAACACTTTGTTAAATTAATTCTTCAGGTCTTGTTCTTTAGCTCTTGCTTTTCACAAAATGAAAACTATGAAACCAGCAAAAGTTGTAGATCACCCTTGTCTCAAGGAAGCCCTGTATATCAAAGAATTAAAATAGCAAGCACATGAAGCTGGAGTCAGTTTCAAATCAAGGCACCCAGGTTTAGGTGTCTATACCTGTGTGTCCACCTCTCAGCTAGGTGTCCATGCTCCCTCTATAGCTGATGAGACCATGCAGAGAGCAATTCAGCTCACCCAAGAACAGACTTTGCCAATGATCAGCCAAATACACACTGCAGCAATTGTATTGACTACATTGGAGGTGCAGACAACAAGGGTCCTATGTGGATACCCACATACAAGGGCCTTTTTCTGGGCAGCATCTCACCTCTGGTTCACCCTATATGGTGCTTATCTGGGGGAGAGCATGTTTAACTTCAATTCCCCCATATATTTTGAACTGAATATGGGTCTCGGCGATCAGCTTTTAATTTTTTCAGCAGACCATAGGCTGACTCAAATTATTTGGCCAATATAGTGTTTGGCTTTAGAGACACTCTGTACCTCCTCACCTGCATTTACTCAGCTGCCTTCAACTGAACCCAAGGACCCAGCCCAGGGGCACCTCTCCTGTAGAAAAAAAAAAAAAATGTCTGTTCATAATAGATGTAGACATACATGGTGGCTTCATTTGGTCTTCTCTGTATCATACCAAAGACCTGTGTCTGTAACTGGTTCAAGAAATAAAGTAGTATTTTAATGTATTGTTACTGTAGTACTGACACAAGGTACCTAAATTGCTGAAATCAGAGGGTTAAAATGCCTGATAATCTCTGGCAACCTTACAGAGAAATGTTAAATATGTTTTTTTTCTCCACTACAGAATGTTTTGATAAAAGAACAGAATGGACACTGGATATGTAATTCAATCAAGTTACTCCTGCAGTCTCTGGTTGGAATATACCCTAAGTTTTGAGGAAAATTGTATTATTTCTCCTAGACAGCAGCTGCAAAACACAGATTCCTATTTCTCCCCAGGGATGGAAACTTAAGAAGTCAAAATAGGAGCTAAAACAGAAAAAAAATATATATATCTTAGACACGGTGAAATGGAGCAATACAGTGCGAGGGGCTGTGGAAAACACTTAGCTCTGAGACCTTCCATCTCAGTTATTTCAGTCCTACAAAATTAACTCTGCTCCAACTGAACTGAGCCAGAGCTTAAAGAGAGGGAACAATTCTCACACATTTGTTTCAGTCACTGTCATCTCCAGCTTTAGGTGTGATAATAGAGCTGGAAGAGACCAAAACACAGGACAGACTTCAGCTTTACAGTGTCACCTGAGGAGCACGTCACATCCTCAGTGAATGCAACCAGCTGGCATTCCAAAAAAGGCTTCCTGGGTGCTTTACTGGTTACAAAACACTGTTTTTTCGCTATGTTGGGGAAATATATCCTTCATCCAACAGCACAGAGGCTGCTCTAATAGCCCCATGCATCTAAGTGTGAAGGAAAGGATCACATACAATCCACTGCAAACGCTGGAAAAATTGGAGTCTACTTGGGACACTTTCCTGGAGCTGCTTCATTACACATCTCTGCAGGAGGGTAGCCTGAAAAGGGGAGAAACCAACCTCTGTCCCCATTCCCTTCTCCTCTCTGCCTCTCCCCCTCCCTACCATCTCTGCCTTCCTTAATTATTTTTTATTTCTTTGTCTGTGTGTCATTTTGATAAGTACCATAAAAATTCATGTGCTGGAAATCTTGCAGTTAATATGTGGGAACCCGATCACTGTGAAACTAGCTTGATCTTTTCTTGCTTTGTGTGTACAATAATTGTGCATGTCATCTCCCTGCTGGCACCTGGAATTTACCTGAATTCTTAGAAAAACACTGGGAAAAAAAGTAAATCAATAAATAAAATGTATCAAGATATTTCTGTTCCACGGCTGGCTTGGTCTGTACAGGAGAAACACTGAGGGGGAAAAAAATAAAATAAAATATATAGGATCAAGTTTTCTCCACTTTCCATCCATTTATAAGGTTAAAAACTGAACCTGTTCAAACTACCCACTTTTATATCATATTTTCACTGGGTACTTATACTGAATAAAACTGTTACTCTTTTTCACACCCTTCTACAGGGAGAAATTGACAGCCAAAGAGAAAGAAGTGCTTGTGAATGGAATAGCTATGCATGAGAGAGATCTCTGATAACAGCACATCTCTATCCTGGAGAGGGCACCAGGTCTGTGCTAAGTCATGACTCTGTAGTAATTATTTTTCCTCTTTACATGTGGTGATAATTAAATAAATAAATAAATAAATAAATAAAAGCAGTACCCTGAGATCCCATAATATGTACTGGTGTCAAATAAAGTCCATCACCAAGATTTTCACCACTTAAATACTTTTGTTAATCTGATTAACTACCGAAATCCAAACGACCGAAACAGAGACATTTCTTTCTTTCTTTACAGTATGTTCCAATCTATCTTTTAATTTCAGAGTGTCTTAAATTTCCCTGTGTGTCAAGCCCAGCGTTGCTTTTTCATGTTGATTATTGTTTGCTCAGATTGCTCAGCCTCTTCTATATGGGAGCCATCTGCTGTTTATAAAGCTCTCTTACAGTCAAGTTTCCTGTAAAATACGGCAGCTTTATTGGTCCTTTTGCTCTTTTTCAGAGGCCACTTCTGATTTTGATCCTTTAGTTTTGTTTTGGACTTTTTTGTTATAAAAATATAGTCAAACCATCCAATTTTCTTTGGATGGCCAAAATCTGTTTTGCTTGAGGGAATATAAAAATCTCTGCATTCACAAATATTTTAACCTGTCTGTAAGAACAAGAATAACCTGGTGGTTATTTTTCATAGGCATAGTGATTTAGACATTTTGAATGGATGCAGTGAATATCGCAGTTGCTTAAGAACTTATTCTCTCAGGGAAGATGCTGTCAAAAATAGAAGAAACTTAGCCAAAAAAAAAAAAAAAAAGTAACTAAAATGTTAAGAAGAGAAGGGAAAAAATCAATTCCAAGGTGAAAAGCATTTCTATTTTTTTCTTATGAACTTATAACATCTTTGAAAAAAACATTTCCACACACCCATCCCTTTTATCCAGATAAAGCAGTTTCCCATAGAAGATTTGGTTGAAACCAGTCCTATAAAAACTGATTCATGTCAGGTAACAGTTTCAAGGAATATCTCCCAGGCAGCTGCTTAGAGAGCAAGAAATAAAGCTCGTTTCCTTCTTATTACTAAGGTACTAATTCTTCCTCCAGAAAGCATCACATCATTCAATAATAATTATATATTAAAAAAAAAAAAAAAAAAAAAAAAAAAGCTTCCAAAAGTAAAAGACCCTCAAGGCAAAGTTTCATCTTCAAGGAAATGCGGACAAATAACTATAACAGATTTAACTGCAGCAATATTTAACTAGTTTGCATGGACTTTTCAGCTATAAACACAACCCTTGCCTTATCATGTTTAAATCTGTCACGGATGTCAGATATTGCCTTCTTAAGTGGACTCAACTGTATTACAGGCTTCTGCGGTAATGCTGGGCTGAAGTGTATCTCCATTTTATGTTCTTAAATATTCATAAGAAGCTTTGCAACATTAATATCTTAGAAGGCTTACAAGAACACTTAAATAATGTGTCTTACCTCCCCTCTCCCCTCCCAAAATGTCCCAGTCTTTTCCAATTTGTGTAATGCATTGAGCCATTTTAATAATTGTTCGGGGATTTATTCAGTGGTTCTGCAGTTTGCTCATAGCCGGTGTAATTACTATCTCCGCTGGTCTTATCGGGTGCTAATCCTGTTTGTTTTACCAGCAGAGGAGACAAGATTTGAGAGCATAAGCAGGAGGCAGGGGTTTTGCCCTGGAATTACACCCTGTGACCCCTCTCACTGTCTCATGCCTGCCTAAGGAAGAAAAAAATTAAACCTTACTTCAGCTGAAATATTATTTCTAGCATGAGACTGGTGAAGGAAATTAGCTTTTCTCTGATTGTAAACATAGCTTTAGATTGCGGAAGTTTAGCCATATGTACATAAAATACTCTTTCCTTTAGGCTTTATTTAATCTAGCTGCTTTGAAGAATTTTATCGGGTCATTAGGGAGAATGTATATTTTTTCAGGCACGTGCGTGTGTGCGCAGACCACCTGATGCACATAGAAGTCATAACCCTGTAACAACTCCTGCACCAGAGAAACTCTGCATGGATTAAAGTTTGCTTTGTGATTTGGCTTTAACAGGAACTTTTTCCCATCTACATAACTGAAATCCCAACTGCAGGGTGAGAACAACCCCCTTAAGTGTTCAGTGTATACTTCTAGGAAAATGCTAATTTTGTGAGGGAAATATTTAAGCTATTCCTTTTAGTGGGTTTTACCTTATTGTCCTGACAATCTTGGAGGTCTTCGACATAACAATAGCCTGCTCCCACCTATTCTACATTTCACACATGTACACTTCCTATGTTATTTCAGCCAAATATTCCTCTGAGCTTTCAAAATTAAGCACATGAGGGCTATTCTCCTAACACATCATGGCCTGAGTTTGCTGTGATGAGCTTATAGGATGTTAAGACCCACTCTCTACTTCTGCTCGCTGATGTTACCAATCTGCTTCCCGCCAAGGGGCAATATTTCAATGAAAAGCAATACAGAAAATATTTTCATCACAATTTTATCATCACGCTGGTGTTCCAGGGAGCTCTGTCTCTCATTCACCAGCTATGAGCAGCAAATAACCCCGCCGAGCCAATGTATGTGAATGTGCCTCATTCCCTTATCTCTGCTTCTTGGTGGTGTTTAGATAAATGTAACTCAAGGCTACCATTTGCAATACAGACTCTCACTGTGATTATCCAAACCAGCATGAAAATGCATGCAGAGCCTCGTGCCTGCTATGGGATGGCATGGATATGCAAGGATTGAGGAGATGGACTGAAGGGATGGTTGGGAAGTGGAGAACGTTGGGCTTGAAAAGGGCTGGCAGTGAGTGTTCGGGCAGAGCTGCTCCCTACCTGGTTTGGGTGGTTAGTGCTGGTTGTGGTGTGAACTTTGGCCAGTTCTATTCAATGTGAGTCACATTAAACAGATTAGAAAGATGGTGAAAGGCTCACCAGATGTGAGCTAGAAGCAGAGAGTTCTGTACAGCCCAAAAAGCACTTCACAGCAGGGCAAGCCCTGGTTCAAGCTGGATCACACATCCAGCTTCCTGGGGGACACCTTGCAAACGTTGTGGGTGTCTTGTGGGATGCGCAGAGCTCATCGGCCTTCAGGACCCTGCAGACACTAAATGTCTTTAAAGACTAAATGTTAAGTCACTATCAGGCAGAAAGCACCACAAAGGAGCTGATTTAATTTGGCAAAGCAGCAGCCCATAAGAGTATGAGAAACCAAATCCCAAATCCCTGTTCTTACCTTCTGGTGCCCACCAGAAAAAAAGGATGCAGCTATAGCCTGAGTGATGCCAGGATCCTGTATCATGGACTGTACAATTCCTCGATGGACAGTGGTGCTCCTGGCATTGCACCGACTGTTCTCCCCATTCCTAGGGTGGACCATGATGTACTGCATGCTCACATCTCCATAAACTCCCATAAATAGTACTGAGCATAGAAAACATGCTGTGCCACAGGCAGAACTGGGGGAGTAGGAATCCCTATTTCCAAGGCAGCCAGAGTGATTGATTGAAGAGATCATACAACATACTGACACTATGAAAACTTTGGGGTGTTAAATCCAAATCTAAATAATCCTGCATGTTTCTTCCTTGACTAAGCACCTGAGCACTAATTACATGCCTGGTTAATTCAGTAATGTACATACATTTCTGGGCTCCCTCTGCTTGTATTGCTCTCTCTCCACTTCGGGAGATTAATGAGGTGAAGAAACAGAAGATTGTTATGAACCTGCAGCTCGCTGTACCTCCTAAGAAGATGATGGGAAATGTACCAAACATCATGTTATTTTGTTAACACTGCTGTGTACAGTATATAATTATAATTTAGCTGTTATATTTCTTGCCTATTAAAATAGATAAGCAATGATCCAGGACTGCAATGAACAGCACAGATTCACAGAACCGTTTTTACTATTGTGCTGTAATAAGCTAAAATAGATTTTTGTATGTAAGATTTTCAGTAAGATCATTCATAGCAGGATCACTACTGAAAAGTACCTTTTCTTTTAGGTTTATCACCTTCAGTTTTCATGCTCGCTCTCTGCTTTTGGGATTACTGTCGTCTTTATATCGCTGAATTTCAACAGCATAAAGAGCATACTCTTCATTTATCCTTTTGTTTATCTGAGAGTCTGTGGAAATTTGGGATATACAAGATGCTGAACTGGACCTCATTAGATTCATTTGTGAAGTATTTGCTTAATATATGTCCATTCCTAGACTTACATGACGTGCTGAAATAGGCAGTAAATCTGCAAAACACAGCCTACAGGTTGTTGCCACTGATCTTGAGGAGAGATAGAAACTGGATCAAAATGTCTCAGGATGCCACATTTAGGGTCCTGAATCCTAGCCAAGCTGACTCATTCTAGCTTGTGAAAAGAGCATATGATAATGTTTCAGCATTGGCAAGGTTACTTTGCTTTCTCTGTTTAACCTCCTTTCAATTCCGTTTTTCTCTAACTTCCTCTTTTTTTTTCTTTATCTTTTTTTTTCTTTTTTTCTTTTTTTTTTTTTTTTTTAAGAATGTTCATACGAGCACAACACCAAAGCTGTGCAATTTGCTTTCTCATTTATCAAAGTTTTATGCATCTTAGTTTAGTGCTTACACACTCATTATATTAAAGAAGAAAGTAAGTCTAATGAGCCCAATTAATAATCCAAGTAAGCCTATTAACTCCAAAACAGCTGAGAAGACACAGCAGTATGGACATGGAAGCTGTTCAAAGAACCTCAAGGCACTGATGTAGGCTTTCACAGAGACAGAAGAGTCCTATGCCTAGTCAATAGGCTCTGCATAAACATTACACTGGGACTTGGCTGTTGAAATGCAGTTATTTGCTGCCATTTGAGGTGCTCACATGTACTCAAAGCAGCTTTGTGAGTAAAGGTGAAAGCTGGAAAACCTTTCTAAGTGTCCCTCTCATCAAAACAGGAGTTTGCTCCATTGTTCTGCTCTAACAGATGCTCAGAGAAATCTTGCCTTCTGCAAATTTTTCTCACATTTCAGACACTACTCAGAAACCACCAGATTTCTTCTACATCCAAGCCAGAATGGGAACTGAGAAATAAACCTTGCATAAATACCATAAGTGGATGCCCTCGAGCCCATCCCAAACCCAAAATCTAAATGGACTTGATATTCATTTCAAAGTTCAAAGCAAGGCAAGAAGTAAGGACTGAGATATACTGATCATATTGTCCAGAAAAAGTGAGCTGAAGATGTCAATTTTTAACACCAAGGTGAAAAGCTGATGGTTTCTCAGAAAGAGGTTGTATCCATTTTCACACTCAAGATACATATCAGACTTACTCAATGTATTTCAAAAGCCACTGTCCATTACATATCTTGTTGGACGTTCAAATGGCATGTCTTTTCCATGTCACAATGCAGATATATTTACCCATACGTATGCATATCCACATGTACATATATTTACATGAATATAAGTACAAATTCATCCCCTCTATAGGCACATATTTATTTTCCTTCCTTTCTGCACTCAGATGTAGGGAACCCCTTCTTTTCTGTCCACCAGTGCACCAGAACAGATCCTGACGGCAGCCATGCAGTATTTCCCTCGTGTAAGCCAACCCCTCGGTGGGAGCAGAGAGAGCTATCATCATCTCCCTTTGATTAACAGGGTGGGTACGCTTGACATTCACTTACCAGAATAAGGGAGATAACATTGTAGACCACATTAATGGGGATCTACCTCTCTTGCTCATTGATGACATTGAGCCTAACCATGTGGTGCTTTAGGAGCAAAGTAATTCCACCGGCTGCCTTTGATTACATCATAAATTGACACCTTGCCAAGATATAAAAACATGGTTTTAGTCTGTGGAGGCCAGGGCACTTCAGATGATGCCCTTTCTCATTTGCTGGGTCTTGTGCCACAACAGAGCTATAGATCACATCTGTAATCCTGTGGAGTTCATTATCTCTTAATGCTATTTGCTTTTTTAGATCATTAGAACGAAACTTGACCTGACCTGTGAACTATGAAATTGATTGTTGCCTTTAAATGGTCAACAGCCCATTTTCTAATCGATATACCGAATAATTTTATACATATTTAAATTATATATAACTTTAATGCTTGTTAAATTTATCTGCCACTTTCCTTCTATAGTTTATTTTGCATGCATCTGAAACATGGATGGTGCTTTTATTACTTGGTGGTACCATTTAGAAAAAAAAAAAAAGGAGGAAGAAGGAGGAAGACACAAATAAAACCTAGCTTGAAACAAAGGCTGAGCTACTGAATATGAGTGCAATTCAGCTCTGAAGACTTTAAAACATATCAGAGGTTGGACTGTGGTTGCAGATTAATACTTTCCCTGATGGTTGGAAAAAATAAATAAATAAATAAATATTCCATTTTACTGTAATTATTCAAGTTTAAATAGAGTTTGTGGCTAGTGAAGGGCTTCTTCTCCCTGCCCATTGCCTTGAAGAACAACATCAAAAAGTAGGAAATGAAGGAGATGGGTATGCTTCTGATGGCACTGGATTCAGCACAGGGTTTCTGTGATTAGTACGGCTTTGCTGGTCCTGGGGAAGTACGGTTTAATGGCTTGGGTCTACCGGGGCATTGCTCAAGTTTATAAAAATAGAGGAAATATGGTCTCTGGCCACCTTACAGATCACTTAACTTTTAAGTAGACATAATAACCTTGCTTATGCTCTGAAGATTTTAGGAAGATCTCCTCTGGGCATCCTTTGGCATCCTGCCTTTACTGTATCTTCTAAAGTAACTTGTTGTCTTCATGCACAAACTCATGTGGAGCCCCCCTAACAGCCTCATTGCTCTGCCTTTTCAACCACTTAATGAAACACTCTTTGATAGGTGGCAAATTCAAAAATAAATAAATAAATAAATAAATATGAAATAAAAAATGAGAAAAGGGGTCTTTCACCCCAAACTGTCTCTTACATTAATCTAGCCTATCCAGATTGGTGCTTCAGAAGGGAAAATTCACCCCAGTGTCCCAGAGACGCATTGGTAAAATCCGTATATTCTATTTATTCTGTGGGAGATGAGACCTCACAGCACCAACACGGTGTTCAGAGAGAAATGTCGTCACAGCATCAGGGTAGCTGTTTTACTCCGTGTGACTACTCAAGGGTTTAAAAACTGTGGTTTCGTGGCTGGGAACAGGTCTCTTCATTACATTCACCTTCTCCAGCCATGAAAAGGGAACACTAAACATCCCTGTTAAAAGCCTCTTAGGATGAAGTAGTTAACTTTTGTAAGTCATTTAAGGAGGAAAAGCAGTACATGCTACTGCAAATGACAATTAATGATGCACAAAATAGTTCTTCAGTGGAAGGGTCATTTCCTACCATTTGACAAGCCAATCCCTCTTGTAATGTGCATTTTTTTGAACTGTTCAGACAGACTTTTTAAGACCTTGGACAAAAAAAGAAACAACCTCCTGTATTCCCAAAATCACCGCCTTGCTCTGGCAGTCACAGCATGGCTTTCATCCTGATGAGTTTTTGGAAGAAAGAGGGAGAGAAATGCTTTATTCGACACCCTGGCCCACACTTGCTGGGCTTACAGGTGGAGCAGGATGCAGACTTTCCTCTGGATCCAGCTGCACGCAGCCCTGTCTCTGACCCAAGGTCCATCCAGATCACCTCCTGGCCTTTCCCTGCACTTCTTCAGAGGTCCATCCTGAATAAAAGAGAATCAAAAATAAAGGAATAAAATTAGAAATGAGCAAAAAAAGAGAGGAGCAAACTAACATCCAACCGCTCAGAATAGCCTCCCTTGATTATTCCTAGTCACTCAGGACTTAATCTCCTAGATGTCTTTATGTTTGAGAGTAGAGAGGCATTTGGCACTTATCTAAAATTACAGTGGTGTGAAGTAAAATCCCTCGCAGGTAGAGGGACCTCATCTACATGCCTGTCCACCTTGCTTCTGCTCCGAGCACCACCTGCCTGCTGGGCGATGAGCAGGGACCACTCAAGGAGGGCAGGCTGGGGGGCAGCAGCCCCTGCTGCAATCCCCTACATGCCACCGCTGCATCCAGGAAATGGCACCGTTTAATACATGGCCATTTGTACTTATATCCCAGTTTTATCAAAGCAATGGGGCATGCGATTTGCTGGTAAATAATTAATTTGTTTCCCAAAGACACCCAGTGGAAGAGACGACAGGCCCTGCCATTTATACTTTTATGAAACGCCAGATGAAGTGAAGGCGTCAGCGCGGGGGCAAGACGCTGGGAACAAAGTGAATTAGAGAATATCTTTCCTTCAGTAAGACAAATTTGTGTTGGGTAACCATGCTTTGCTGGGGAAGCCAATTGGAAAAGAGTGATAGAGGCCCAGCTACTGAAGTTCATCAAAGTCATCTGTTTCAGGTAAGCTCATTTTTCACCAGCCAAGGGGATATTTACCTGGAGTACACCTGTAAGGTACAGCCGACAGATTGAATGGTACAGTGCTTTATTATATTTCACACCCTGATGATTCAATATGATAGAAAAGAGTGAGAGAAAGAGGGAGAGCTGCAAAAAAAAAATGCAGTCTCTTCTCTTTGCCTTGTATTCGTTGCAAACCATGACTGCAGTGCTTAGGTAAACCAGAGGAAGTGAGCTATAGTTTGCAGTGAATTACGCTCTGGTGTGAATATTTCTCTCAAAACACCCTTCATTCCTTTTCCTTCCCTTTTTGCAAGCATTGTCCCAGACCTCTGCAGGGAGGCAGTGTTACATTATTTATGTCACTAAATAAAATGTCCCCCCAGCCTGTCACCCCACATGGCAGCAAGGGCCGGCACTTCCCAACGGCTCCCTGGAGAGCTCTCTGCTCCTGCTGGGAGAGCACTGATGCCTTCTGCAGGGCAACAAGCCAAAAAAAAATGGGACCCTCTCCAAATTCACTCCTCTTCACAGCCAGCCAAGGCTTGGTAGGGGAAGTCTGAAGGTTATGCCCACTGTTCCTATTCAGAAAAAAGAAAAAAAAAAAAAAGGACATTTCTTTCAGCTCCTGGAACAGTCCAGCCAAAGTCATCCTTGTTTAAAGAATGCAATCCAAATTTGAAGTGCAATTTCTGGTATGTTTTTCCCAAGAGTCAAATACCTTTGTTTTTTGGGAAAGGAGTTTTTGTCTATCACAGCATGTTTGTCTCAGAGGTCAAGGTATAGCAGATATCACCTCTACCATATTGCTGTCAGATGGCAAAGCTGAGCTGAAAGAAGTGTTTTAAACAAATCTGTGGTCCTTACAGAAATGGTTGTTGTCACAGGCAGTATGTAGAACTTCATGGAGTCTCCAGCAACAACTCAAGGGTGTTGAGTGTCTGAGCACTTGCAGGGTATCCGGGGTCAATGCTGTGTCTGAACTAAAATAAGTTCTGTTGGCTTTTTTTGTTTGGGTTTTTATTTGTTTTCTTTTTTTTGTTTTGTTTTGTTTTGTTTCATTGTTTTTTGTTGTTGTTGTTGAGGGGGTGGCTGGTTTGTTTTTTTCTTGGTTTTGTTTTGTGTGTGTTTGTGGGTTTTGTTTGTTTGTTTTTGTTTTCTTCAGATTTCTTTATTCTTCTGGCACAGCTGCAAGCACTAGCACTTGGCCCAGGACCAGATTTCTTCCTTGGGGCCAAAGGTCACATTAGCCAGCTGTTTTGCAGGCAGGGTCATATGCTAGAAAAGGATAACTTCTGGACATGTCATTTTATGTCCTGCCAGATATTGTGGTGCCACGGACTAGCAGAATGCTGCCAGATTTGTCAAAATAGACAGTGTGGTTCCAAAATATTTACTGTTTTGGAAAAAATAAAAGTTACCTAGCTGAATCCATTCAAAAAACAATGCCCCATTTTAGTCCAAAGCAGCACCAAAAGTCGCTGCTGATAAACATGGGATTTTGTTGCCTGAGAGAGTTGGTTTTGGTGGGCAGCAGGTATCAACAGGACAGAAGGACAATGACATCAAGGTGGCAAGGACTCTATGCTTGGTGGTGGCACTGAAAACATCTACTGAAGATGGTGCAGTTGTGCAAGCATTTGTCCCCAAACACGCAAAGTAACAAAAAAACACAGGTTTAAAAGCATAAATATCCAAACCCGAAAGACTTCCCCTAGGGGATGAGCAGCTTCAGCTTCTAGTGGATTAAAGAGCATTTGGAACTGTCTGGGGAATACCTTTCTACATCAGATACATGCAGATATGTTTTGTCCTTATAAAGGAGGTGGTTTCCTAAGCCCTAAGGTATGCCCATTTCTGTCCCTTTTAGAAAAAAATAGTAATAATAAAAATACATCAATAAATTAGCATCCCTTTAAAATGATAATATGGACTATAAAAATTATTGTGATTCATATCAGGACACAAAATGATTTAACTAATCAGTCATTAATTAAACAGGTTTTTACCTGCGGGGGCTGCAAGAGTTTAATAATTTAAGCTGACTAAATGTTAGTACTACCCAGGCATAATTAGAGCTGTGGGGAAAGTTTCACAAATACAGCAAAGCTAGCTACATTTCATGCTATTTACTGAGTGCAGGCAGCAACCCGCCAGCAGAGCAGACTTTTCACATCTCAATGAGCAGCTTGCCAGGAAAGAATGACCAGGAGGGGACTAGATTAAGGATGTCGGTCAACCTAAATTATAATAGAGGCCCTGGTCCTGCAACAGCTTAAACAGACCCTTGGTACCTCTGATCACCCTCTCTGCAGAAGCTGCTGCAAGACTGAGCCCTTCATTATGAGTTTATGTGATCAACACATCTTTGCACAGACTGTAGGAGATCAGGACTCCCTGGAACAGTTTGTGTTAACAAAACTGTACTGCTTGTTCTGCAAGAATGAAGATGAGCTTCAGGAGTCTGGAGTCTTCACTCTGGGACCTTCATGGATGCATTTTGTTCCTCCTCGAAGTCCCATTTTACTTGCCTATAAACTTATGAAAGTACACTTTGCCTGGCTTAAGATGCGTGCTTGCTACACTCATGCACTTAAAATGCTCTTTAAGTGTAAAGTATTATTAACTTAGGGGCTACAGCTATGTCTTTGAGCATTGTGAGCCTGTAGTGCTTCAGTGAAGAAGACACCTAGAGAAGGTGACAGGTTCACAAACAAGCCTGCAATCTCTGAATTCAGTTCCTCTCTCATTGGTAATGGCAAGGCAGTGATGCCTGTGTATTTAATATTCCGTGTTTAGAAGAGAAATGCTTTGGTCAAAGCAACATCGAGGAGGAGGAATTCTTTGTTCTATGAAAGGTTAATGCACCTGGGTAGCAGCCGAGAGCGTTTGCATGCAGAGAGATCATTAATCCATGCAGTAATAATTTGTGAAATAAAAATCAATCTTGGAAAGGAGGCAAAGCCTCTAGTTCCAAAGTAATGGACTGCCTTTTGCACTGCATCTCGTTAAGCAAGACCCAAATACATAATGGGCTCAATTTCCATGCAAGGCTTCTTTGCAACCCAGAAAAAACTAATAGCAATCCTAAACAAAATGTATCCATACCCTGCCTCCTTTCAGGGGCTGGCAATTGCAGCTCAATTAACACGGCGGTCACGGGTATGGCAGGGTGGTTTTGAATGGTAAAAGCTGCAATATTTGTTCTGACTAAGAGGAGCTCCTGGGACAGGCCTGCAAGCATGCTAGGTGAAAGCACCCTCAGATCCCAGGGAAAAGACTTGATGGGTACCATTATCACTCATCAGAGCACAGCTCTACAGGGGCCCAGCAGCAGTCCTGCTCCCTTCAGGAGGAGAAAGGAGATGCTGTATGCAGGGCATCACCTTGGGGGATTAAACGGATCACAGCAGCGCACCCATGAAAGTCCCGTCCATAGTGAGCTAGGTCTCATCTAGGGTTGTAGGAGCAACGGGAATTGGTCATCAGTTCACTCCTCAACAGCTTAAGACACAGGTCCTTGCTTCTGTGGTGATTCGGACATTTAAATATGTATTTCAGCTCTTGCATTTCAGGGAGACGTATTGGGTCAACTCATGTGGTTGGAGTGCAAACCTGGCCCAGCTCAGTTCCATGTGGAAGAGCATTTCCCCTGCATATCCAGAAACTGCTTCTCCCTCCCCACCGTATGGGGAGCTGCAAGATGCCACACAAGGATATTCCCAGATCGCAGAGCCGTTCTGCTCCTTCATCCTTAGGAGAGAAATAAACCAGGGCCAAACAGAACAGGCAAAGTGCAGTTGATGCCTCTTCCTCAGACAAGGCTGAGGGAAAAGGCTGCAGAAATCCAAAGTACATCCATACAGATAAATAAAGCAAGACTAAACACAACTGGAAAGGAAATGGGGGTTTAACTCCATAGCAGAGAAAAATAATAATGTGCTTCTTCAAAAAAAAGCCCCACAAGCTCTGTCATAGAGGACTGCTGGGGTCACATTCACTCTTCAGTTTGATACACAGTGAAATACTTTTTTGCTTTCATCCTACTCGCATGAGTTACAGTGATCTCAAAGCTGCTTTGCTGTAGGCAGCTGCTTTCTGCCAGGGTCCCAAAAAGGAAAACCAAGTCTTATTGCTTGCTCATCCAGTTGAAATCTGTCCTTCTCACCCTTTCCCTGTTTCCAAGGGGCTTTAATTTACTTTTCTGGACACTGTGGCAATTTGGGACGCTGGGTGGAGCTGGGGGTGGTTTCGGTGAGAGGGAAGGCACACAAGCTCCACACCAGGCTGCAGCCGAGCCCTGAGCGTGGAGGTGTCGCTGTGTAATACTGACAAAGTACAAAATCCAGTCCCAATAATCCTCTTAAGTCTGAACAGAAAATAACCGGTGTGATTGATAACCCAAAGACAATCAAAATGCTTAGGATTAAGAGAAGGTACCGTATGTACAGAATATTTCCAGAAAGAAATACGTGACTTAAAGGACTATGTTTTTTGTTGTTATTGTTGTTGTTGTTGTTTTCCTTTGGTATACAAAAAGAGGAGGTGAAAAAAAATATATATATATAAGCTGAAAATACAGGTAAATTTATGGCAATTTTGCCATTGATTTGAATTGGTTTCCAATCACTCTTTTAAGGAACACAACAGAAATATCAATTAACAATGCCATAATCATTAGAGGTAAACAAAGAAGATAAGAAATAAATTAGAGTAAAATTGGAAATCAATATCACTTGAAGAAAGAAAATTAGGTGGGTGTGATTTAGGGATAAAAGATTCAGCAAAATTAATGCAAATTACTGAGAGATGGGGTTTTCCTGCTTGCTTCAGGTGGCAACACAATGCAAAGCCAAGCTTGCCCTTGATGGACACGGGTGGCCCGAGTCCCTCAGCTCTGCATTTGTGCCTGCAATGCACGACCCACTCATGGTGCCGTTTGTACAGCAGCCCAAGAGAGTGTCTATCTGATTCCCACTTTAATTAGTGGGAAATGAACATCCCAGACTCCTCTCTCAGGTGGAGAAGTGCTTTTTCAGGTATGCGTTGTGCTACAAAAGAGAAAAAAGCGTAGAGGTATATACACAACTATGGGTATAGTTGTAAAAATTTGAAATGTTTCTGGTAGCACTGGTGGAACTTGTTTGTTCCCTTTGTGCTTAGAAAATAGCACATTTTCTCATGCAACATTGCTGGCAGATGTGCTGTAACTGAGCAATGTGTGGCTTTCAGCTGTAACAAGAGGAACTTCTCTGTCAAGAGTAGACAAAGCACTAGAGTTATGTTAACAATTCCATAACCCAAAGATTCCCAAAAATTCTTAACTAGAAGATCTTTGTGTTTTCACTTTCACTGCTTTCGGATCGTCCCTTAGGATTCCCTCCATTGCCCAAGCTGGCTTTGACCCACATAGCTGCTGTAAGAAAGCAAAAAAAAATGTGTTAAACCAGAAAAAAAAAAGGGGGGGGGGGGAAAAGGGGGGGGATGGGGGGGGGGGGATGGGGGGGGGGGGCAGCTCAAGCAGTAAAGCCACCTCAAGATACTTTTCGAACAAGTGACACAAGATCAATTTGAAACTTTTGAAATCATTTTAGCCCCCTCGCAGCTGGTTTCTGTCACATCTTTCTCCAGCTGAGGCTGCTGGTGATGTTCTGCTGTGACTCCTCACTCCTGCGATTCAGCCACCACAAGGGGAGAGGAAAAAAACACATCAGAAATGCTAGATTTGCAGAAGGAGCTGCATTATCTTACATGTTAAAATGGTTTCCATTTTTTTAGCTGATTTTCTAGACCAATCTTGAAGGGCAAAGAAATCTTCTGACAAGCAAATAGTCTTGTCCTTGAGTCTAGCGGCAGCTATCTGTGAGCTCTGCGTCTTTGGTGTATTGTGCTCTAAGGGCATCTGGGGCCAAGCTGGGTAAACAAAAAGAGTGTTTTTCCCCTCTTATTACACAAAAATAAACTTAATGAAGGGCAGCAGCTGAAGGGTGAGGGCTGTTCCTGCTGTTACACTCCTGGCTCCATGTCTCAGCACTAAGTTGTCTAACAGATCTGGAATCTTTTCCCCCAAAAGGACATGCTGGAGGTGTGTTCAGTTGGGTTTCATCTCTTGCATGGGACATGACCCATGTCTTGGCAGCAATTAATGATCCCAAGAGCCTCCTGGCTTTGAAGAGGCTGAGCAGCCCCCTGGGCAGCACTCCCAGGGCCATCTGTGCCCGAGAGAGCACGAGATGCCCAACATGGCAGCCGGGGGCAAATCTCTCTATAATATATATATTGTTGTTGTTGTTGTTTTTTTTTAACATAAGTATTGTACTCATAATTCTTCACACTAATCCCATTCCTGGCACAAATCTTCTATCTCAATCTTCCCATTTTTTTCCCTGTCCAAACCTTGACATCCATTAAATTCTCAGTGTGCCCAAAGCTTACCAATACGGCACGCTGCTTTATCCAGTGGCGTCAGTCCATCAATAAAGCTCAGCCACTGAGTTTGTCTGCTTTTCTGTGCTTTCGGCTTACTGTAAGTTATGTGGATGCTGGAGCTGGCAGCACCAATGTGCTGGCATTGAGATCCAGGGTCCAGTGGCAGCAGGGTTGGGGCAGGATTGATGCTTTCCCATCATTTCTAGCCACCCACAAAGCCACCACCAGAAAAAAAAAAAGAAAAAAAAAAAAAAAAAAAGTGTTCTACACTAGAGCACAGCCCAGCTGAGAGGGGATTCAAACATGAATGGCATTTTTCTTCTTGGCTGTGGCTTTCCACTCATCTTCTCTCTCCTTTCTCACTTCAGAATGAATGTACAATTAAAACACAATCAATCTCCTTGGCATTTCCAAAGTGTTCAGGCAGTGCACCGGCTTCTTTTTAGCCTTGGCGAGAGCCCAAATTTCTCGGAAAAATAAGCTCTCTACTTTCCCCTCAGAGAAACTCAAGATTAAAGGTTGTAGAGTGGGGACAAATCAAGCATCAAATTTGTTGTCAACAAATTAATGCACTGAAGAGACTTCTCTGAGTGACTCTTTTCAGGTTGAACAGTAAGTGGGGATGGTTAATTTTAGCAGTAGCCAGTGACTTGTGACATTCAACAGCCCTGTGTAATACAGGAAAATAAAATTTTTTAATAACAGTGACTTATTGCACCTTGCTTTTTTTAAAAAACAAAAAAAGGAGAAAAAGAGAATGAGAAGTAAGAAACCTATTCTGATGAAAAGCCTCTTACCTGTGTTAATAAGGGGAAAAAAAAAGAAAAGAAAAGAAAAGAAAAGAAAAGAAAAGAAAAGAAAAGAAAAGAAAAGAAAAGAAAAGAAAAGAAAAGAAAAGAAAAGAAAAGAAAAGAAAAGAAAAGAAAAGAAAAGAAAAGAAAAGAAAAGAAAAGAAAAGAAAAGAAAAGAAAAGAAAAGAAAAGAAAAGAAAAGAAAAGAAAATTTTAAAAAAAGATGTTCCCAGTTTATTTTATTTGTCATCTCTACACAGACAGGAAGAAAAATATCAATATTTAACACTACCTCTAGCAATTGTGTGTGTTGTTTTTCTATTTATACACCCTCAAGGTGCATATAGGGTTATAGCAATGCCTCAGGTCACATTCATAATAACAGGAACCTCACTTTTATTAATTTTTTTTCCCGTCTCCCTTTAAAACAAGTCTATTAGTACTGCACAAGCTACCTTAAGCAGCATCTGACATATACAAACTGTTGCCTGTAGGTTGCCTGTTTGTTTGATTTTCTGCAGTGTGAAGGTTGAGTTGAGTCATTTTGCACCCAATTACTTTGCAGTAAATTTGTCGGATGATTCTTGTCGTGCCGTATTGATCCAACGTGTCACCTTGAACTTGTTTATTGACACATCAAATTCCGAAGGCAGCCCTGTTCAATTTACCACTTCCCAATTATGGCATTTATATGATGTCACTGAAGCTTCTTGTCACGTTCAGATGAGGCCATTTTCCCCCCTCCACCACCAATCACCTGAGCAGCGGTTGCCATTTTTCTCTGACCTTTCCCGAGACAGATGGTGGTTCATAAAATACATCATTAGCACACATGTCATTTTATCTTGCCTCGGTTTTTTAAGTGAAAGGTACTTTGTTCAACAAAAGATTTTTCAATTTCTTCCTCGGCAACAGTGCTGTTAAATGCTTTTGTTATTGTATTTTTTTTTTTTCTTGTGTGCTGGAAAAGTGGGATTCAACCCCAAAGGCTGGCTTCATCGAGGGATTCACAACACAGTACTGGGAAAGCTTCATCTTGGGTCTGACAGAAGATCTGCTTCCCTGGATGCTCACAGGATCTGCAAACATGCGAACTGCTCGGAATCCAGCTCAGGACAGTAACACACAGCATAAATTGGGAAACGGGCTATTCATGCTGGAGGTGGCCTGGGGTTCCCTGAGCAGGCAGAGATGAGCACACAGAAGTAACTTTGTCCTTTGCAAAGCCTTTCAGGTTCTGAGTGTGCAGCCCTGGGTTGTTTACTGATGCCATGGGTGTTAAGAGTAATCTTATTTTTACCCTGTGGTGCTCTGTTTCTCTTCTTTAGGACTGTCAACTTGGCTTTTTTAACAGGAGCTGTGCAGAGAGGATGCAGGATGAATATTTGAGACTAATTTAACTGTTGGTTTTCTCTTAAACTGTGATAATATTTGAAGCCAATAGCGAAAATATTATCTGGCCAACTTTGTCCTTTTGAATTGATTCAGAAACATGCTTAAGCTCAGATTTCTATTAGGTCACATGTTTCAGTCCCACTGCTTGAATTTAGGATGCCCACAGGGTTTGCAAGATGAGGACCTGGGAGTATGTGCAAAGAAAAATTCTCACTTCTCTTCCCATTCAGAAGCTCCAAGTTGGCCCAGAAGACAATCTGGACCAAGGAAAGTTTTGTTGTCTGAGGCTGCCCAGGGCTGAGGTCAATGTTAAAGACAAATAGAAGAGGCATGCACTCTTCTCACTGCATGATTTATCACTTGCCAAAATGTGCTTGAGAAAAGAGCCAGAGGAAGGGGAGAAAGCAACCACAACAGAAGAGAAAATTATCTTCTTGGCAGTTCCTCAGTTATGATGCCAATAGTGTTTCAGAGTAGCTGGAGAAAGTAAATAAATAAATAAATAAAAATCTGAATCTAATTTCATTAAATATAATTTCTTTTTCTTGCTTGACACTCACTGTTTTACTTCTCCATTTCCCCGACAGAGGATGTGATCATTTCCACATCACCAGAACTTAGAGAGCAGCAAACAGCATCTTTAAATTCCTAAACACCCTGGCTCATCTCCCCTTGCTGTCAAAGCCCAAGTGCACACTGTGCTTTGGGTTCCTCATGCACAAACACACCCAGACGGAGAGATCAGAGCTGTGGCAGTCTGGCATGGAGGACAGGAGCCTGCCTACACGGGGAGGAAAATAAAGAAATAAAGTCAGCAAATGCTCTGAGGATGAGACCTTGAACATCGCATGATCCTGATTTATAAACCCCATGGGAAGGGCTATGGGTGGGCACTGGGCACCTCGTCGCAATGCTGCTGTCAGACCCAACCAGGTGGTGATAGGGCAGAGAGTCTCCTTTTCTGCTTTGTGCCAAAGGCTGGTGGGTTGCTGCCATCCCAGAGATGTTGCCAGAAGCCTAAGTTACTGCTTTTGTGATTTATTTTTCTTGGTCTCTTTAGCTTATATTGGCAAGCTCCTTTGCAAGACCAGGACTTACTCTTTTTCACACCCCCACCCCGAATTACCTATTTCCCTCCTTCAGCTGGCTCTGTCTGTCTTCTTATGCACATCTCCTGATCTCTTCCACTTCTCCACAACTCAGGGAAAACTAGAGCTAGGCTATCAACACAATTTTCCTTTTCCATAGGTCTTTGCATCATAAGACACTCATGCTACCCCCAATTATTCCTAAAAGGAATCAAAGTCTCGAAGTCCATCAGACATTTTTGGTTTGCCAAAGATTTGCTGTACACAAGCTCAGGTGTTATGATAGTAGTGGATGTGGCGCAGACAGATGTTTGCAAGCAATTTGCAATACGAGTAGGGGCCATCGTCTTCTTCACTAGCAGGGCCTTCACAGATATTCCCCTAAAAAGCTGTTAATATTCCAGTTTCTAAAGCAAAGAGTGGAGAGGAGAGGCCACTCCTGAGACATCACAGATTGCAGATGCAGATCCCTGTACAGACTATATGGCCAACTAGAAAGAGTCCACCCCAAGGCAAAGACACAGGTCTGATCCTATTCTGCCTCCAATCTTCACCTCCACTTCCTCTCCCAATCTGCTTTCCTGGTGTGTATGGGACGTGAGCACTTTAGACCAGCTCATTCAGCACAGAGTTCTCAGAAAGACATGTCCAAAAGGATTTGAGTGAACAAACCTGCAAGGCACACATTCCTATTGAAAAAGGCCCTCTGTAAAGTTTGGGGTTTGCTTGGTCTTAGTTGCAGAGACACATATTTCTTTGCACCACTGTAATTCTCTGCACACACTCACCAATAAAATGGAATGGAGAACAAATACTATGGTAGATACTGAATTTATGACATGTCAAGTTTAAATAGCACCCATAAGGCTTAAAGCAGCAACAATGGGGAATCCACTTTTCAACTGCAGCAAGCACACAAAGCTTTCTTTCTCTTCTCACTAGGTTGGCTGATGGCGCGTGTCAACTTCCTAAACTTTTCATACCAGGAAGTCATGTTTCTACCTCCTCATGTAAGACTTTGGGTTCTTTTCTGGGTTCTTTTCAATGTCCAAAAATGTACTAAAATAGAGAAGAAAAAAAAAAAAATGAAAGAAAAAGAAAAAAAAATAACAGTATCAGATGACTAGAGACAGCCTTTAGATACCAATTAACCTTTGTGCCAGTTTTAGTCTGGCATGCACACCCTTATCATGGTTACAACGGTTGAATAATTAATCCCTTAGACTAAACAAACCATTGGTGGACTGTGCACAGCTTCCTCTTCTGTTAGTCTGTGCACTGACATCTATTTTTGTCATTGGCTGTTACCCCCTTTTGGAGCGCACTTTTTCTTTATACGAATATGATTATAGTGAAATATGTGAATATGATTGTATTTTGGAAAAATCAAAAAGGGGACCAGGCTTTTGTTTGTTTATTTGCTTGTTTGTTTGTTTGTGGTAGCCAATACAATGAAAAGGAGAGGAGAGGAGAGGAGAGGAGAGGAGAGGAGAGGAGAGGAGAGGAGAGGAGAGGAGAGGAGAGGAGAGGAGAGGAGAGGAGAGGAGAGGAGAGGAGAGGAGAGGAGAGGAGAGGAGAGGAGAGGAGAGGAGAGGAGAGGAGAGGAGAGGAGAGGAGAGGAGAGGAGAGGAGAGGAGAGGAGAGGAGAGGAGAGGAGAGGAGAGGAGAGGAGAGGAGAGGAGTTTGATGCTGTGAAGTATATCTAATTGAGAGAATACCTGAAAAAAATGTGGAATCAAACAGTTTCAGTGATGAGGGACAGGACGGGACGGGAAGGTACAGGCAAGGCAAGGCAAGGCAAGGCAAGGCAAGGCAAGGCAAGGCAAGGCAAGGCAAGGCAAGGCAAGGCAAGGCAAGGCAAGGCAAGGAAAGGAAAGGAAAGGAAAGGAAAGGAAAGGAAAGGAAAGGAAAGGAAAGGAAAGGAAAGGAAAGGAAAGGAAAGGAAAGGAAAGGAAAGGAAAGGAAAGGAAAGGAAAGGAAAGGAAAGGAAAGGAAAGGAAAGGAAAGGAAAGGAAAGGAAAGGAAAGGAAAGGAAAGGAAAGGAAAATTGCTTTGCCATAGCAAAACAAAAACTTAATTATGACAACTAATTTAGAAGAGATGCATTTTGGTTACAGTGATGGTTTGGTCTACTGTGCTATTTTGCACAAAACTCCAAAATTAAAAATTACCTCAGGGGAGTAATTTTTTATTTTATTTTAGCAAATATTAGATAGCCCATTTCCATCTTATTGAACATATTGTCACTCTAAACTGGCAGCTCATTTGTTATTCTCAGAGCATTCTAAAGATACAGAAATTAATACTACAGAGAATACAAATGGCTACACATTTCATGAACACTTTCCAGGATACAAATTTGTAGTCATGGAAGAATTTACAGATATATCATTGTTTTGTTTTCAAGTCAAAGAAATATACTATTACATTTCATGCGTAAAATTATATGCACTACCCTACTGCAAATATATCAATTAATAATAGAGAGTTATAGCAAAACTAAAGGGCCAAATTTTGCAATCCTTTGAGTTTTCCATGGCAGAATTCTCACAGATGATCAGGAACTGCCTAATAATATAGTAATACATTTATGTTTGCAAGTTGTTCAATTTAACTTTGTTGTTCACATGTTACCTTAAATCACAAGTTCACGGTACCCCTTTGAACATAGTAGGCAGAAATGATGGCAAGTCTGAGACATTAAGCAAATACTAGTGACATGGAAACTTAATCTGGCAATGACATTCTTTAATGGCTCAACCTGAGCCAGCAATGAGCACCTGCAGCCCAGAAAGCCAACCATATGCTGGGCTGCACCAACAGCATCATGGCCAGCAGGGTGAGGGAGGGGATTCTCCCTCCCTGCTCTGCCTTCTTGAGACCCAACCTGGAGTCCTGCATTCAGCTCTGGGGCACCCAGCACAAGAAGGACATGGAAATATTTGATGAGTCTGGAGGAGGCCACAAAGATGATCAATAGGCTGGAGCACGTCTCCTGTGGGGGCAGGCTGAGGGAACTGGGGTTGTTCAGCCTGGAGAAGAGAAGGCTTCAGGAAGACCTTACAGCAGCCTGCCAGTACCTAAAGGGGGCTACAGGAAAGCTGGGGAGGGACATTTTGCCAGGGATTGATAGAACAAGGAGTAATGGTTTTAAATTAAAAGAGGGTAGGTTTAGATTAGATATAAGGAAGAAATCCTTTATTCAGAGGGTGGTAAAGCACTGGATCAGGTTGCAGAGAAGCTGTGGATGCCCCATCCCTGGAAGCGTTCAAAGCCAGGCTGTATGGGGCTTTGGGCAGCATGGTCTGGTGGGAGGCATCCCTGCCCATGGCAGGGGGGGGTGGAATTAGAGGATCTTTAAGGGACCTTCCAACCCAACCCATTCTGTGACTCTTTGATCATATACTTTGGAGATGTTTCACAGTCACCTCAAATACGTGAGTGATATGACACTTGGTCATAGGAACGGTGAAAGAGATTATCAAGATTTTAAAAGGCAAAATGAGGACTGTAGGCCCCCAACAAGTCTTCTCTAACATCCAGCAATGCTGAGCTTGCAGTGGGAGATTTGCCCCAACCAGGGTGCCAGGGATTGGGCCCCATGTACTTACTTTTCATTATTCTTAAAATCAATAAGTAGATACTGACTACTCTTAAAGTGAATATCAAGATTAATTGACCCAAGTGGTAACTATTGATCCAGGAATGGCCAATCGATTGTCAAGGGATGATAAATCTTGAATTTTATAGGAGCACAAAGCCATGGGCAGGAGTAACCTCAGGTCTGCAGTGGTGGATGCTTGTGGAGGGAGCTCCCAGGGCTGGGTGTGCTGCCAGCACAGAGGCTGAGGTGAGAACTGCCTTCACAGAGCAAAAATACACACATCTTCCCTTTTTTCCCCAAGGGAGTCCTCCCCAAATCTAAGACTTTTTCTCCCCTTTGAGTACAACAAACCTTGTGAGGTTTGTCATATGTGCGAGGCAAAATCAGGGTGTGTGTCTGGACTGACATGGACAGAAATATTTGGTGATCTGTTGGGATAACAACTTTCAGAAATACACCTCATTTCTTTAGGCTTTAGAGCTTTTTAACTAGCACTTTAAAGACACCTAGACTAAAAAAGCACTCTTCACATGGGAGTAAACACCAGCTCCTGCAGTGCAGAAGGCTGTCAATCCTGACAAACTTGTAATAAAATAATGCTTGCAACATTACAAGGTAATGATTTTTTGTACTGTTCCAGACCATGGTATTACTGATCTCTTGGAGTTGCAGACACCAGAAGCAGCTTGGTTCTTTGAATATTTTTGGGCAAGCATTACACAGGAGGTGTCTGTTTTTCTTTTAAGAACTTGACAATTAATTTTTCTTAAAGCAAAACTATTAGAAAGTGTTCATAATGATGTTATACTTGAAGAGGTTTTCATATCAGAGGGAAGATAATTTTTAATCAGTACCCTAAAGTCTAGGGGTGAAGAGATACAGGCAAATCTGTCCTGTGCCTGCCCAATACAAAACCTAAAAGGCTCCAGAATGTGAGGCTTCATGCATTGTCTTCAGGAAGTTTCATGACTATCCAGAGAGAATTTCCTTAAAACTTTTGTTCCTCTTTTTCCCAGTTGTGTATCTGTACTTCTTTAGCCACGTTCCCATTTCCATTATGGTGGTGCTACTCTTCCCAAGCTGCTTCATCTGTGATGTTTCTTCGAAGGGGGAACCACCAGGGTACTGCCAAGCAACTTCCAGACCACTGGGATGTGAAAAATTTGTATTTTAATTGCATCCTTTGTTCTTATTTCTAATAAAGGATGATATTATGAGGCCTGGGGGGCATATTCCTCTTTCTAGGGACTGTTACTGTGCTGTGATAAGAAAAAAATCTACATGATGTGGGATAAGTGTTCAACAAAAATGTCCTTCAGTGTGAGGAAATATCTTGTCTGCCTTCATAACCTCAGATGGAGAGGAAGGCAGCTGAGAGCTCTTCATTTAAGCACAGCTTTCTACTCTGCATTCACTCTTCAGTCTTATTTTCAATAGACTCTCATGAATGACTCTTGGAGGCAAGGAAGAAAAGGGAATTTTCAAAAAAGTGTGCAGGAGGCAGGGGTACAAAACCAATTATTTATTAATAGGTTTTGTCCACGCACCTCCTGTGCATCATTTGGAACATTTACCCTGTAGGCAGAGAAGAGCAATCAGGTGAGAAATTTGGGTTTGCATCTTGCCAGACGAGCTTGACAACTTCACGCTGAACTTCATTTCTCCATCTCTGTCCTTGTAAAACAAAAGTGTGTTTAATTTAAACAAAATGCCTCACATGATATTTTTTCCCCTCTAAAAGTGGAGTTTATACTCCCCAGAATGTATACAAAGCATATACAAATATTACCAATTTGCAAATGCACACATATTACTAAAGTGGTGTTGCTTTTGCAGTGAAATAAAGCTATCCACTGAGTATGAAAAGCAGATCAGTGATAATTCTTTAGGAAAAAAAAAATAAAAATAAAAAAGGATAATTGAAAATTACAGGTAAACAAAGGCAAATGACATTTTGGATACATCCCTAAACATCATTTGCATCTGTGATGTCTTGACTATTTGTCACAGATGTGCTAGTGCTAGTTGAACCACATGTGTTGATGGACTTTGATTCAGCATGAGCTGTAATCTTCAGCATGCCACTAAGGAAGAACTTTCTTCTCTTTCATTAAAAGCAAGAGGCAGCAGCATCCTCACTATATACAGACCAAATAACTGGTTAAGAGACTTGTCAGGAGTCAGTTGGCAGGGCTGGGAAAAGTTCCTTTATTGTGCATCATTACTCAATCCAGTTTCTATTATCTGATCTCTTTGGTATACTGACTCAAGTAAGGAAATACATGAGGAAGCTGAAATTTCTGGCACTCCTTTGTGTGCCAGAAAAAGATGCTGATGAAAATTATCCACTGGTGTTTAAGTTTCACTCTCAAATGCTGTTCAGTGTGGCTTTGATTTCTGTGGGCTGCTGGAGTAAAGCTGCTTGATATCTCCAGTGGGAACTGTCTTGAGTAAATACTGAGCAAGAATTCAAGACACAAACTTATGAGTACAGTATTGAGAATATCATAGATCAGAGATGACCAGGAAAATAAGATTCTTAATCACCTGACACGAAACAGAGCTAATGAAACCAAGCTGGGTACAAATTTCTCCTAATGGACTTTCCCAATTCCCACTCTTGCTATACCATTTCAGCACTTAGTGACAAGTTAATCACAATGTTTAAGCTTCAGTCAATATTGCTTGTTCCTCAGAATAAAAAAGGCTTTGTCTTCTGGTTGTCCATCAGATTGCAACCAATCTTTCAAACACAGATACCAGACAAAAATCTACTGACAGGAGCAGGATGGTGAAGATGATGGACTATGTGATTGAGCCAAAGAGTTGAATTCTTTTCATTTAGGAGAGAAAGAAAAAGCCGGGACACTCAGATTTGTACTCTCCCTTCATCTCTTCCCAAAACTGCACTTGTAATTAGTATACATGAAGAGCTCTTTATGTATGATTTATGTTATATATAAAATATCTATTAACAATAAATAAAGCAAGAAGAATTTGTTTAACAGTACCAGCCACCTGACTTACCTGACAACATTTCACTCCATCACCCTCAGGTAAATGTAGGTGTTGGACATTAAAAGCCAGCAGCAGGCACTGTGAGGAAGACAATTAACAGCAGCAAGGAAGCATTGCAGCCTGCCAGACTTTTATTGAGGTAAGTCGTAAAATGCCTTTGTTCACATTTTCCAAGATTCATTGGCAGATTTTTAATTGATGACTGAGCTAAGAGAGAAAACATCTCTCTCAAGCACTGTGCAAGGCTCCCCACACCATTGATAATGACCTACTTGCATTTACAAGAAATAAGTTCCAGCATCCTTTTATTGATACAAAACTGCCCACCATTGAGGAAGTCCAAACAGCTCTGCAGAAGCTAAAGATAAATAAAGCTATTAAAACCTACTCCATTTCTCCTGAGCTGCTAAAGTCTGTGGCCTCTTAATTGCTACAAAGCTATAGACGCTGTCCAAACTCATTTGAAAGAATAATCATATACTCAATAACCAGCACATTGGAATAGTAATAATAAAATACCACAGAAAAGGAAAGATGACTAAGCAAAAAGGCATTGCTTAGTGTAATTCTATTTTTAATGCCAGCAACTTCTGCCTGGGCAATGCTCTGAAGATTTGCTGTCAGAGTGATTCCCATGATAAAATCATCCTAGATGCAGTCAATATTCTTGATGGTGCATGCACAGCTTGGTGTTTTTGTAGGGTGAAATGCTATGGAGTTTGTTTTGTCTCAGCTGTGACTCCAGCAGAAGATTTGGCTGAAGAGGGACTCATTAGGTTTTTTAAATTGTGACTGGCTTTTCTCGTGCTCCTTCATTCTCCTGCAAAACTGTGGGACCATGTGTTTGCAAGAGGAGACCACAGCTGGTATTTCTGTGGACACCACCACCACAAATGCAGGCTCAATACCTGTGCCACACCAAGTACTGGGCATCCACCAGGATTAGAACCCCTAAAACAACAAGAAGGTTTTCTCAGCCCCTGTGCCTTTCCTGCTAATTGACTGGCTAATTTAACCTTTCTGCTACAGATTAACAACATTTCTCTTCAGAGCCTCTTCCAAACACCTTGCAGCTCCACAGATTCAGACTCTATAATGGCAGAGGAAGACATCTAAATTAAAATTCACATCACCCTTTCAAAATCCACTAAATGTATGGACAGACAACTCTACTTTAGACCATTGGCTCCAGTGGAGCCCCTGCAGATTAACACCAGCTGAAGAGCTGGCCCATAAGCACTGTTGCAGTGCTGGCACGCTGCAGTGATGGCAGAGAAAAAGATCATTTAAAGTTATTGCTTCTTCCAACCTGTTCCACAAAAACTCTCATGAATTTGCAGATCTCTCCATAAGTCACCATAAAAACATGTCGTTTTTCTCTGATCTTTAATTCCTTGAGAAGCTACTTCCTTAATTGTAGTTTACAGATAATTCCAGGTAGAGTAGGTGTCATTAAAACCTCATTTGTCACTCTGTAGTGACTGCAGTAACACCGTGTCTCCTACTGTAACTAGGAGAAGGCTCCACAATAATTGCACATCCCCAGGCAGTGAACACCGAGAGCTTAATGGTGCCAACTGTAACCATGGGCACACCGCAGCAGAAGGAGGAAAACCCAGCGTGCACAGTGTAGAGTGTGCTACCACAGCAGCACATCCACCAGCACACAGCACCAAGGGCAGCGATCCCTTTTCCAGACTGCTCATCCCTGGACTGCACATCCCTGGGATTTAAATCTGTAGCCTCTGTGGAAGGAAAAGCTCTGGGCTCACTCTTGCCAAAGAAGAGAGCAAAGAATGTTTGCAGAAGGAGCTGCAGCCACCTGCAAGCTGGGGGAGATGTCACTAAAAGACTACCATTTGCAATTGAAGACACACTGCTTAAGATGTAACTGTCAGGACAGTAAATGCATTAAGTCAAATTAACTCCGCTGGAGTGAAAGGAGTGTTAGAAGGAGAGAAGATAGCTTGTGTGGCTTATATCGTCTGCGAGAGGAAGCAGTGGAGCAGAGCAGACTTTCACACTGCCATTTATTAAAATTACACTCAGCACTTTCCTCCCTTGCTTTACAAACATTAACAGATCATTGGCACTGTTCTCAGTTTACCAGTGGGGAAACAACGGCACAGAGATTAAGTGGCAATTTCAAGGTGAACCAGATAGCTACAGCAAGCCCACGGGAGTCAGAGCCAGGCTGGGAGCAGGAACCTCAGCTGCTCTGCTTGGACATTGACATACTGAAACAATGGAGGGCCTGCACAGCTCTGCAGCTGGGCTGCTTGGTTTAGGGAAGCACCCAGGCCAGTTCACTGCACCTTCTCACCTGAAATAAAAACAAAAGCCAGGCTTCAAATGCTCATTTCAACTAGTTTGCATTAAGAGCAGCAAACACAACCACAGCACTGACCTCCAGAGCTCTGGAAGAACTGACTGAGTCTGGCTCAAAGAGGGGAGTGGGCAAAATAAGTGTGTCACTCAGATGAATCTGAACTTTTCCCTTGCTTTTCACCACAAATTCATTTTTATAAAAAAATAAAAAAATTAAAAATACCCAAAGGAGGACCAGAAAACAAATTACCAGATGGGGTGTGTATGGGAAAACTCTGAACATTTGGAGATGACCTGATGTTAATAGGAGAACTTTCTTTGACTTCTTCCTATGCTGGTCATCCTCACAGGGGTTTCTAGCAGTGGGTCAGGTAGAAAAAAGCATAAGTGTCAGAGTCCTAATTACTAATTGTGAATGAAGGAGGAAGAATTAGTATAATTAGAACATAATTAATGAGCAAATATGAGATAGTTATACCCAGGTCCTTGGCTTTCATCTTTAGACTCTCTCTTGGCTTTCAGCATCTCACTAACCTGGCTGGGACTTTGGACCTGCCTACCGGGGGCAAAACCACACAAAATCCTTCCTCTGCTTGTATCTCTGACTCCCTGTCAAATATGGCCTGAGGGAGGAAGGCCAGATGGATCTCACCACTGCCTCCTCTCCGGGAGATGCAGGAGGAGCACCGCAGGTCCGCACTCCTGTAGGGCAGCGCGTGCTGTGCCCCCCTCGAGCCGCCCTGCGCTCACGGCATCTGTGACCCTCTGCTCCCAGAGCAGCAGGAGCAGGCCCTTCTTGTGAACCAGGAAGAAAAAAGATGATTTGCATCCGGCAAAAAAAGGCATTTTGAGTCAATGCCATGTGCAATGGAAAGGGTGGCAGGAGCAGCAATGAAATTTATGCATGGAAAAACTCTTTAAGGCTTATTTGCCAAAGATGGTTATTTAGATATGTATTCTATTCATGAACAGCACTTTGTGCAATGGTCTCCAAATGGTGCTTTTAGATGCAACTACAGAATGCATAATAAATAAAAATAACAAAAGAGACCTGGAAAGCAATGAACTTGTGCCATTGCCAGGAACAGCATTGCTCGAATGCTGTTTTAATCCTATTCTGCTTTTTATGGGTCTGAAAAAGTACCTCACTGCATCACAGGAGGCTACTAAACCTCATCAACTTATTCAAAATTTTTTTATGTGCCACAAAAGAAAAAAAAAAAAGGGAAGAAAGAAAGAAAGAAAGAAAGAAAGAAAGAAAGAAAGAAAGAAAGAAAGAAAGAAAGAAAGAAAGAAAGAAAGAAAGAAAGAAAGAAAGAAAGAAAGAAAGAAAGAAAGAAAGAAAGAAAGAAAGAAAGAAAGAAAGAAAGAAAGAAAGAAAGAAAGAAAGAAAGAAAAAGAAAAACCTAACTGGTATGAACTCCCTGCTGATAGAGAGGTACACACCTGCCTTTCATTTCTCCATGGACAATAGCTTTGCTCATCCTAGAAGCAGAATCCAGACAAAAATGATATTTCAGGTATTGATTAAAAACAGGCATTAAAAACATGTCCAAAATGAAGTGCAACCAGGCAACTGTTTTGACCTGAAGAGTGCAACCATAAAACTGCTGGAACGGCTTTGGGAATGATTTTGTCACTTTGGAAACAGTCAGAAAGCAGTGTTCCCACAGACCTCCCAAAGACAGAGAGAGAGCCCAGCCTTCGGATTGGGTTACAATCCTTTCCAAGGGCCAGAAAGACCTGGAAGAACATGCAGCTGCATCCTGCACACCTTGGGCTGCATAAGCTGCAAGAACTTGGTTTTGCCTCTATCATTGTCCTTGGGCATCAGTCTTGGGCTGACAGTGCTGGTGCTAGCTTCGAGCACTGAAAAGCTTGTGGTTGCACAGAGCAGAAATCTAACAGAGGTGGTAAAATCATGGTTGTTAATGGGAGAGATCCAGGGGAGTTCAAAAATGTGCTGTTATGCGGTATCATTTTCACCAGGCAATACACACTGTCCATATGCCTGGAGATGGAGAACGTTCCTCAGCCATGAGAGATCATGGTCCTGCTGCTGTGCAGGAGAAATGGGTGATTTCACTTCATATACCAACAATGATACAGACCTGAGACATCCCCAAAAAAATCAGATGTCCCCCGGGAAGAAGTTACCCATGAGTTGGAGGATGCACATGTTTAATAATGCTAGCAACTCAAAGGTTTCTCCTGTCTCTTCATCTCCCTTTCTCCAGCAATATTTACCTTTAGTAAGCTATTTGCCAAGGGCTTCCAGTCCCATGTACCCTGGTCTAGATTTCAGTATGATTCAAGTGAAGCTCAAACCTTGGTCAAGATATGTAGGGGACTGGATGGCTGCATTTTATATCTCTGTCACACCAGGGAGTTTTATTGGAAAGGCACTAAAATCTGTTTCTCTCTTGCCCTCACTAATAAAATGAACTTGGGCCCAAGACTAGGTAAAAAATGTTTATAGCAAAAATTTTTAGTATCTGATTTTGAAAAGAGCAGTTAATAGGAACTTCAGCTGCTGAGCCCTGTTAAAATCAGGTCTCCTCATGGAAATGTCTAGCCAGAACTTCTCAAAATTTGGCCAGTTATCCAGGTTCTAGAGGGAAGCTATTAAAATAATTTTTTAAAAATGTAACCCAGTAAGTACTGTTGGGGGTGTCTGCTTGGTGACAGTATTTCAAAGACCTCATCAGTAAATTGCAACGTACCAGGAAAAATGATGGCCCTTTAATTTTTGATCTAATCATCAGCTTTTATTTACATGATCTACTAGTTAGCTCCACTGTATTGAAGCTGACAGACTGTCCAAGTTACTTTAGTCCCTAATTACTGAAATGAAGCAAGCACCTCTGTTGAATGATGCGTATTTTTTCCTGTCACCATAAAGGAGACCCCCCTCCTGGTGATTTAATCAGACCCATGTCCTTTCTGTAAATAATGCTTAATCATCTTAGTCAACCTCATTTTTATAATGGCCCCTTTCACTGGAGCTCAGAAAGATGTTAATCCACAATCACACACACACAAAAGCATTGTTCTTTAAGACCAGAAGATACTTGTATTCTTTTATTTACTAGGAATTATTTTCAAGACCAGATTAAAGGAGTGAGTCATGGAAGAGGTTGGGGATTTTTTCCCAAGCTCTCCCTTATTTCCAGCCAAATGTTAATCTGATGGGCCTGTACCTGCTGGCAATAGCCTGTGGTGGCACTTCATTGACTCCACAACATACATTAAACCACGGAGACCTACTAATTCCATGGTCAAGTGAGTTGGCAGCAGTTTCTCAAAGTGCTTTCACTGTGTTAATAAGGAAGAAAAAAATGATTAGAAAACCTAGAAATTCTTCTTAGTTCTTGCATTTTTCAGTAAGAACATCGGTAGTGCACTTTCCCCAAACAGCTGTGTGGTTTTGTATCACTTACCTTCACCCAAAAGGAAATCCAAACCGAGCTAGAGATGCTCACGTTTAAAAACTTATCCCACCACTCTTCTGAAGTTTGCCTCTGCACACCCAAAGTGGCAGTGCTGATCTGCTCTAACAGAAATCCTCAGTCAGATGCTTTTCCTAGTCCTCCAGAGAAGCAGCCCATACCTTTTAGTAAGGCTATTACATTGGCTTAGATGTGGACAGATCTCTTTTTATTTTTGTTTACAAATTTTAGAAGCAGTAGTGTGGGGAAGTACAAATATAATTGACTTTTTAAAAGCTTGATCAATTCATATAAAAGCTTAGTATTATGAAACAAATAAAAGAAGAACCAGTTAATGTTCTTTTATGGCTTTAAAATGTATCACGGGTGAAACTGCATTTAAATAATAAGAATTTCCTGTCAAAATCCTATGATTAGGTTTTGGCCATACAGCCAAAGTGAGATTGTTATAATACAAGCCACATGGCACAACACTATCTGGTTTCATCCATAGGGAGAAGAATAATCTTTGCTGTAACGTAGTTATTCCAATAAAACACATTTTTCTTTATGTGCTAACGTGAAATGGAAAGCTATAATGAAAAGAAAAAAAAAAAATAATTGAAAAGCCATGAAGATCAGAGTGGGCATAGAAGATATGTAAAGCTGATTTAAAAGATTAGGAAGGACATTGGAACAGAAATGTTCTACAAGTTCATGGAAACGCTAACAAAATCTGGAGGCAAAAGGGAATAACTCGGTCTCTCAATGTTAGAAATGTAATTCAGTTTGGGAAACTCCAAAAGAGACTTTCCCTTGCAAGAGGGTTTTTCTGCATTTGCTTTTTACCATGACATCCAGGGACATCATTTCCAGAGCAGACACAGATAGAAGATAGCTCAGGTGGAAAATATGTATCAGGTAGATGTGAAGTGTTCAGTAAGAAAAAAAAAAGTCACTCTCTGGAGGTTTTCTCTCTGACTAGGAGACATCTGGTATGGGATCCCTCAGAGGTCTGCGCAAGAAGACCCAGACAGTGGTCACAGAAATTGTAATGGTGCCTCAACCTTACAGGGACTCCTCTGCATCCCTCGCCACTACTGACCCACCAAATATCCCTTTCTGGAAAATCAGGTCACCAATCCAGAGTAAAAGCTAAAAAGGGAAATGGGAAGAGTCAAGTTATTAACTTTATTTATATTCACAGCTTGAAATAATTTCCCCTTGACATTTTTAAAGCACATATCCCAACTCGTGTTTGGCTGCTTTTCATAGATCAATATGACTAAGGGAACACATTTCAGATCCTCTCAACATTGGCCCAGGTTTTACCACCCACTCCAAGAGGCTGCAAAGCCAACCCTCACTCTGGAGCTCTAACACACCAACACTGTTGGTCTGTCCCAGTTATTATATGAGTTACTGAACTCTCCAAACAAGCACTGGGACAACCCTGGCCATTCAAGAGGACAGCTTTTTCTCTAGTTGCCTCTAGCAAGCCAGAAACAGGCTGGGAAGCCATAAGATACATTCTGTGTTGTCTTCCTTGGTACTTTGAGGTCTCAGAGTATTTCCCTGGGGCTTGTATTTTTCTTCCAAATTCTGTGGTGAGATATGAACACACATTATATATCCAAAACTCATGTAAAATGAGTCTAAGAGATGTAAAGGAATGATCTTAATGTCAGGAATTGATGGAAGATGCAAGGCTGCAACAAAGACTCTGTGGCTCTCAGCTCTTTCTGAAATGATTACAATAGACTTAAACTTAGATGAAGTGCCCTGGCTTAGATAGTTCAAATACACCTGGGCAGGGAATTGACTCCCAGAGAAAATCTGGAATTTCCTCTTTTAACTGACAGTGTATGTGCCACTAAAGACAGCTGAACAAATTGGGAAGCTTCTTGTTTTGTACAGCTGTACCATGCAGGCTTTTCCATTCCCAGATCCAAACCTGGTTTTTGGAGACATCATGACACCGGGACTGGCTAACAGCCAGAAAAGTGACTGAATGAAGAGAAGCAAGAGGGCATTGCACCCTCTGCATGCAGGCTCCCAGGTGGACATCTCCATCAAACACACTCAATTTGCAAATGAAGACAAAACATTTTCTCATCATTCATTCCATCTTTGCAAGTACAACTTGCTATCTGCATGCAATGCTGTGGTCCTTTGCTTCATAATTTCCAGCAACTCAAAAACCACCGCAAAAAAAGATGAATTATAAGAGAGGAAGTGCCTGCTGCACAGAGCAGAGTGGGAGCAGGGCGTTGGTGTAGCCGCAGTAATTCTCAAAATCAGAATCACAGATATGTTTTGCTGCCACAACAGTCTTGCAGTCATGCAGGACTGCAGAGTTTCTGCTATGATATTTCATTGCATTGGTATTAGGGTTTGTAAGTCTTACGTATTTCTCATCCTAAGCAAGAGAAGGCAGTCACCTGTTTATACACACAAACAGATGCGTGGCTCCTGCAAACACTCTGCCTCCCCAGAAATCATCCCCATGTCGCTCTGCTGATTATACCTCTCATGATAAGATCTACAAAACTTCCAAAAGTTGTGCTGACATAGCAATAATCTGGAAATATCCCTCTGGAGGCACCTATTGATTGTTGCTGTGGGTGGATTATACAAGGAATCTATCTTAATTACCAGAAACTATCTCCTTGGAATGGCCAGCAATGTAGCAAAAATGATACACGAGGAGATCCATTACTCTCAGGGAAAGGTCAATCCAATAGGATGTATGTTTGCATTCAGGTCAAGTGATGGCTAGTCCATCACCACACTCCGCTCTCACTGCCCTGTCAGCTCTGTAATGGCTTCACCTCTCCTCCCTACCTCTCACCTCCCTCTCCCTGGTGCCAGACTGATAACACGAATTAGGGCAACTGGAGCTAACGGGGCACAGCTGTATTATCACAGATGATAAACAGTGTCAAAGACAATTACGGGAGCTACAGAGAGAGGAGGGACCTTGCAAACCTGTCCTTTGCTTCCTGTGTTGTGGGAGAGCACCTGGCCTGTAGTGAAAGCAGAAAGGGGAGGTGGAAGAAGGATGTTTTTTCTGCCTCTTCCTCCATGAGGAACTCTCTCCCCTTGAAGAGTATCTCTGCCCTGCTGAAAACCCAGTGCTGAGAAGGTTTTGCTGCTCCAGCAGGTGGCCTAGCACAGGGACAGAGGCTATAAAGAGTGCTCTAAAGGACTATTTTCTCCCTGTATCCATGCTCCAAAGGACGATCTTCCTCCACAAATCCACACAGGTAACCCAGGAGGACTGGTGTCCTCTTCCAGTGCCTACCCGACCAGAAGTGACTGCCCACCTGCCTGCTCCGGTCTCTGACACTAAGGAAAGTTTTGCTCAACCCCCTGCACAACGTCCAGTGGTGTTGGGGATAATTCAGCTGCCACCCAGAGTCCTACAGTGTGAGCACACTGAGGTTTCTGGAGGCTTATCAATTGTCTGGATTTGGGTGTCTTTTTCCACTGAAAAAGCCCATGCCTCTCCCCAGATCCCACACCCACAGGTGTTTTTAAGTTCCCCTAGCTAGAACCAAAATGCATTTGCTGGAGAGCAACAGGTGTACCTACCCCAAGGTTGCAGGTCTTTTGGCTGCACCAGTTCCCAAATTAAAACATTAAAATATATAGATTCAGTCAAAAATTTCAGACCAAATTTCCACATTTCTCAAGGCTCAGTTAATATTTTAGGCATGAGAGGAAAAACCAATGAAGTGAACTAACCACTGGCTTTCTGCAAAGCCACACTTGGGCTTCTCCTTTACAATAGACAACAACCTGAGCACATCTTCAGGGTCACTATACCCTTTTCTTACACCTTTTCCCCACGTGTCATTGGTATTTCATGAAATAAATAAATAAATTACTCAGTCTGGAGTTCAAGGCCAAAAAGACTTTGTGAAACTGTTTCCTTCCCACTGCTCCTTACCAACACCTTTCCCATCACAACCCTCCCAAACTTTTCCAGATCCAGCACAGCAACTCTTTCTAGGTAACTAGCGTGGGTGTGCTCCAACACTCTTAATGATGGCCTCATCTGGAATTGCTTTATTAATATTTATTAAGTGATCACTAGCTGCAGGTACATTCTTTAATAACTTATTTATAAAGCATGCTATAAAACACATTAAAAATACATTCTTTAACAGATAATGCCATAACAAGATGTTGTAAAACAAACCATAAAATGTAAATGACGACTGTACCTGAACTGAAAATACACTGGAGGCTAGAAAAAGAAGGGAGAGAGGAAAGGAAGCCATAGCCAGCATGCCTGAAAACCAGCAGTACCTTGTGGTGGAGCACAGGATTCATCTGGGTAACATTTCAAAGGATAAATACAGAGCACTGGCCTGTTTTGACCTGAGGCTACAGGTGAGCAGAGGGGAACATGGAGTTGCTGTAAAAATATTCCTAGTCTGGGTGTGAAAGGGCTTGTGCTGCTACAAGCAGGTGGTGTTGGTGTCCCTGGGGTCCCTGCAGCCCCCCACTCCCTGCACCCCTGCTCCCTTTGCTTTCCAGGGATGCCTCTGCCGCCCCTTCTTCCCTCTCCTCTGTACCCTCCTCCTATAGCAAGGAAATCTCAATTTTTTAAACTTAGGAAAACCCAGCCGGCTGGCTGGGGGGGGTTTCCATCTGAGCTGGTTCCCACCAGAGCAAAAAGGGGAAAAGAGTAAAATTGGCACATCCATGGACTAGTTCACAGGAGTTGGAGGTGGGAAAATCCTGCCCACCACAGCAGCCCCAATTCCAGTCCTCTGCTGTCCCTGTTCATACCCTTCCAGGGGTATCCACTGCTTAGTCTTACCAGGTACAGCTCTCCTAATGCTCCTGAATGTCCCACCCAGAGAGAGGAACATTGCAAAAGATCATTAGTAACCATGTGCAATTGTTAATGAATTCTTATTGACAAGGGTAAAAGTCAACATGAACAGAAACTCACCTTTTTAGCCTGGCGTTGCAAAATAGTAGTGAACAAGTTCATGTTTGTGCTTATGTTCATAAACCAGACGTGATCTCTGAGGTTTGTGCACTCAGAGGTGGGAGGAATGCCAGGCAACCTGCCCCAGCTCAGCCTGGATTTCCACCTGAAAAACAGAAGGAGAAGGAGAAGGAGAAGGAGAAGGAGAAGGAGAAGGAGAAGGAGAAGGAGAAGGAGAAGGAGAAGGAGAAGGAGAAGGAGAAGGAGAAGGAGAAGGAGAAGGAGAAGGAGAAGGAGAAGGAGAAGGAGAAGGAGAAGGAGAAGGAGAAGAGAAGAGAAGAGAAGAGAAGAGAAGAGAAGAGAAGAGAAGAGAAGAGAAGAGAAGAGAAGAGAAGAGAAGAGAAGAGAAGAGAAGAGAAGAGAAGAGAAGAGAAGAGAAGAGAAGAGAAGAGAAGAGAAGAGAAGGAAATTACTTGTGGGAAAAAATAATAATAAAAAAAACTTATTCCCAGGCACACCCTGAAGTTGACCTGGACAGGATGTTATCTGACCCCCAATTATTTTTTTCTCCAATTTTTACCTGGGTCCCGGAGGACTTTCCATTTTTTGTGAAATCATCCTCAATTCAGGACACTTCGCTCTCTTTATTTCCCTCTTCCCGGAGCATTAAAATCTCTCTCCCAGCCTTCTCCCCTTCCCTCTCCCCCCTCCTCCTGCGGCGAGCTAAAATGGCAAGACTAATTTCATTTCTTTTGCTTTAGTTTGTCTATCTGTGACAACCCTTTTTATGCATTTAATTCATTCTCAATTTCTCATAATCAGGCGAAAGGTGTCCCCTAAGGTTAGGAGAGAGCTTGTCAAAAAGGCAGCGTAAATTTGCAGAGGTAATCACCAGTCTATCTCCTCTCCCCACTGCCCGTGGAACTATTAACTAATATCACTGTCTAATCTTTTTTGTACTTATTTATTTTGCAGCGAGAAACTAGTGTTATAAACACCCCTACTGTCAAAACTTGTCATCCTCATTACCTCAAGGCGGGCTCCATCTCAGTTATTCTAATTTCATAGTTTCTCGAATTTACAGCCGCTGGAAATTGAGTACAAAATCCATTATCATTTGTATATTTTAATTATGCAAATGAGGCAGCTCAGCTGCTCTGGCCGGGACCTGCAGGGATGCCTAACTTCAGTCTGGGTGATTACAATTTATCCAGTCGAGTCACTTTAATTGTAACAAGCTAATTACATTGTTCCATTTGGTTTTAACAAAAGAAAGGAGACGAAGATGCTTAATGGCAAGGGCCCGGCGTTGCGCTGCCTCTCCCGGCGAGAGCAAGGGGTGAGGGGGACCCGGAGGTTTTGGGGACCCACCCCGGGCACAGTGGGATGGGAGGGAGGGCAGGAGGTGCTGGACGTTGGGGCAGATCCGAGCAGCAGGGGAATTTGGGGAGGGGATGCTCCCCGTGCCCAGCCATCACTGGATGGGAGCAAACTGTCCTCGATATGCAGGGGGTGCTGGGGGAGCTCAGCGCCATGCCCCTGCTCCTCCAGCCCATCCTCTCCCCACTGGGAGTCTTACAGAGATGTATCCCTGCCTCAGCCGAGGTCTCAAGGACTGCTGGCGAAGTCCCCAGGTGCCCACTTTTTATCTCCTTTGTAAGAAATATTATCTGCATTTATAGGCATTTCATTCAGGTACAGAAAAAAAAAAAAAAAGAAAAGAAAATCTTACCACCTCCAGCAGCCCAGATCAGCAATTACTTTCTCAGACCCACAATAAATGCTCAGTACCTAAATTAAATACCCAGGAGAGATGTAATATGGCTGCCCACACCTTCAAGGAGGCTGTTAATAAATAATTACTTCTCTTGCACTGGCCATCTGAGGATCTCAAAACCTTTTGCAAGCTTTAATGAATGAAGCCTCGGTAAAGCAAGGCATATCCTTATCAGCTCTTTATAAATGGGGAACAAAGGTGCAGAGAGGCAGAGCAGCTGTAGGTTTTCAAGGTTAGAGGTACTTGTTTCAGCCGGACAGCTCCTGCTCCTTGCTTATATCCATGTGCTGAAGCTTGAAGACCACCCTGGAGATCAGATCCCATCCCGTCAGCACAGCTCTTCCAGGCAGGTCCCACGGTGTCCTGCCGTGACACTGGCCATCAGTTTCCTCCAAGCCTCCTTACCCAGAGGAAGGACTGCTCATCAGGTACTGATTGTGGAGAGGGTGTCTCACCCAGGGCTGGTCTGAGGTCTGGAAGGAAGAAGGCATTGTGCAAGGGAAGGAAAGAACAACTGCATGGAGCTGGGTGCCAAGCCCTGGCTAGATGCTGGGGGCAGAGAGAACACATTTAAGGACAGCACCTCAACCAACGAGCAAAAAAAATGTTGTGCATGTGGGATGTGCAATTCATTTATGAAAATTGGTCATGTTGGCCTCAAAAGCACCCCAAGTAGGGAGCCTGACGAGGCCTCTCCCCACACTGGCAAAGCCATTTCAGGCTTGCAGCACATAAGCTGTGCTGCCCACGTGTGACAGCGAGCTCTGTGCCCTCCTTGCATCAGTTCTCTGTGCCACCAGGAATCAGGACCACCACCTCTAATGACAACCTCCACCGTGAGACCTTCAGCATCTCTGCAGAAGCATGCAGAAGGCTTTGGCCTCTAATTCTGGTGCTCACACCTACCTACCCTTGGATAAACACCTCCCTTCTTCAAAATATCTGCCTGACGACTGCAGGATTAACCGGAGAAGAGAATAATGATTCCTTGGCAGGGAAGAGACGAAAGAACCACATAGATCTCTTCCCTCTCCAGTTGCTAGGGATGTGCATTATTATTGTTATTGTTATTTCCTTTGATACACAGCATTCAATTAATTTTCTTCGACACACGTTTACGGCGCTCCAAGGAGCGTTCCAGGAGCGCTGCTTTTCCAGCACATCCAGTTCGCCAGCATCCTTTGTGCCAGTTCGGGTGCTTTGGAGGGGGGAGGAGGGGAAGAGCAGAGGAAAGAGGGGCCATCCTTCCCAAAGAAGCACTTGCCCTTGGCCACGTGCACAGATGCCGAGGCGAGGGAAGCCTGGGCGCTGCTCACCGTATCCCCAGGTGAACGTTCACGGGGTCCCGTTCAATAAAGCAGCAGTAACCACCATCTTGCTGCATTCCCTTGCCAGCCACCAAACCATGGCAGGGAAAGGAAATTGAACCCATTAAACACACACACAGATGCCTCTGTGCCATTGCCCTGCTCAGGAGGGGAGGAAGGAGCCTCTATTAATTTTTTTTTTCCTATTGTGCCTTTACCAAATGCAGTCATTTAATCATTAAAAAGAGGAGGGAGAGAGCGAAAAAAATAAAAAATTAAAAAATAATAATAAAAAAAGCGTGATGAGGAGCGGCAGCAGCTAATGTAATATCCATGCAGTGAGTCTCCAGAAACGAGGCACAGAAATTGACTGTCACTCCTGTACGACACCAGGTGCTGCTGGTGCCCACGCTCACCACAAGATGTCTGTGCATCCCCCCGGTCTCTCCAGCCCGGAGGCTTCCTCCTTCTTCCAGTGTTTGGGTGCCAAAATATTTGACTCAGAGCACCCTGCTCAGTGTCCAGAAGCCCTTTCAGGTGCATCTCCTCCCCGATGTGGCTCTGCAGCAGTCTGTGCAGCAGTGCTGCCTTGCCCTAGACAGCTGATTTCAGGTTGGAAGCCTGGACCCCATGTGTTTTTTAAGCATCAAGGCTCTCTAGTGTTGACAAACCACGTTATCCTTACACTGTCACAGCAATTGCAGCAATGGGCTTCACAAGTCCAGTGGGGACCTGCTGATGGTCCTCCTGGAAGCAGTGGGATAAGGAGATGCCACCCCTTACCTTTACAGTGTGTCCCCACCACTTGCAAAGCCCACCTTGGCCAGATTCTCTTAAGATGCCAGGTTTCAGGTGATGTTCCCAAATGTCTGTATCAGACCTGTGTGGTGAGCTGGCCAGCATGATGGGTTAAGCACAAATAAGAGCACAAGAACACTGCTGGGTCACACCAAAATCCTGACCCAGTGTTCTGTCCCAAACTGTGGCCACCAGCACACATGGGAGAGAAGCATGTCGTCATCAACTGCTCTCCTGCCCCCCAGTCATCTCCGAGGTACCGCTTGTTCTAGATGTAATCTACCCTCCATACCACACCATGGAAATCTTCTCATTTTTCAGTCCCCTATTGAGCACTCATAAAGCTTTAGCACCAGCTTACCATGCAGCATATGGCTTCCTACACACAGAAAACAGCCAAGTGAACATAAAGGCCTGAGCACACAAAGCATGCAAGTCAGGGAACCAAAAAAATTAGCAGTGTACATCACTCGTAACCTTTGCTTTACATACACTTTCAATCCAACCTACTTTTCTACAATATCTTTGGGACCTTTGCTACTATGACCTAAAAAGCTCCAGTGAACCTGTTGTAGTATTTCAAAAATTAAAAAAAATAAATATAAAAAAATCCATAGGTGCCAAATACATTGATGGACAGAGTTGTGTGTGGTCTCAGAAACACACCCATGCTCCACATTATGGAAGATAGCCTAGCTGTGTGCCTGTACACTCCCCTCCAGCATCCAGATGAAACACTACCACAGCATTTTACTTAGGCCTCCATCAGCTGTTAACACAATAACCTCTCCTATGGGTTTTTAATGTTTGCTATTTCACACAGTACTACCATTGACATAGGAGGTACATTTAGCTATATATCTCTAATGGCATATGACTAAAATGCCTGGAGAAATAAATAATAATAAGCTCTTTTATAGCTTCTTATACTGCCAGATCTCAGATTAATTGAAATTATATGCCTTATGCCTGCTCATCCTCGGGACAGAGATTAAAATGGGAAATGAGCGTTTGTGGCTATATAGATGAGAATGTAAGGTGGGATTTTTCTGACAGTTTAAGACATTTGGGCATCACTTTGTTTAGCATTGCAAGGGCTGAACCAAGCCCCACTCTTGAAGATGAGTGAGGCTGTTGGGATTTGCACCCCATTCATCTTCCATAAGATGAGCCCATAAACACCTATGTGACTTTCGAAAGTGAAAATCACTTGAGTTTTGCAATGTTCAGCAGAGTTACTCCTAAATCCCCCTAGGATTAAGTGATTTAAGGGCCTAAGTCCTATTACAGGCTAATAGGAACAGTGTGATGATATAGGAATATCCAGAGTGGAGAAGCACCTTTTGCCCTTGCCAGAAGGTCACCAAGTACCACCATGAGGATGGTCAATGAAGGCCACCACCTTCTGTCAGACTGAGAGGTCTGGATAGGTGCAGCACGTGGAAACAAGGGAGGGCATGAGAGAAGAGAGGGAACAGGAGATCTCAAGTGGAAGTGAGAAGGGGCAATTTAGGTCCCAGGTTGAGTAGGAAGAGTTTCTTTTAAGGTCTGATACCAAAATGCCAACACTGGAAAGCAACCAAGGCTACTGGCAGGCTCATGGTGGACTTGACTGACTGTTTCGAATGCAACACCCAGCCCCAAATTTCAGGAAATAAATAAATACATAAATAAATAAGTCTTTCATTTTTCAGGTGGAGTTAAAAGGTTTTAAAATGTTTTTTTTTGTTTTGGTTTGTTTTTTGTTTGTTTGTTTGTTTGTTTTTGTTTTTTTAATTTTAATTTTGGCTGCCTATCTTCCATTTTAAATGAATATTCCAAGACCAAAAGTGAAAACAGAGAAATTTTAAATTTTATTCTATTTCATACACTGAAAATAAATAAATAAATAAAAATGCTCATTTGAGCATCCCACTCACCTGATGCAATTTCATAAGCACCATGTATAGGTTAAAGAAAGCAGAAATGTGAAAAATATCTCCTGGCCCAGGGTATTTTTATTATTTTAGGTAGTACAAGACACTGATTCCAGCTAGGGCCTCTACCTATGACTGCTTAAGGTTTGTTAAAAAAAATCAATGACATTTATATCACAATTACCAGATTCTCTTCTTCAAAATTCCTGTCTCTTTCCATGTTTAAATTTTCATCTTTCAGGAGGCAAAGTAAAGTCTCACAGTTTTCTGGACATTGCTCATGAAAACAGTTCCCAGACTTCTGAGTTCATTTTTATGTCACGATAACAGAAGTCTGAGATGTACTTCACTGCTTTTATTTAGCCTTGGCAAAGAATGTCAGTGGTCCAGAATGAAAGGAGTACTTTGGAACAGCATTATTATAGCTATAATGACCTTTATGCATGCTGTATTCATTTTGTTATGTAGCCTTAGAGTAATCTATACTCATAAAATATCAGGACTCCTCTCTACTGTCCTCTCTATTAATTGCAATTTGCATCAAAAATAAAATTGCTATGGTCATTAATTTAAATTCCATCAATGTAAAAAAATAAATAAAATAAATTAAAAAAAAAGAGGAGGGGTGTTACAGGAAAGTATTGAAAACATGAAGAGAAACACTTTATTCTAGCAAATATTCTTCTGGCTAATTTAGCTCATGTGGATGTATCAAAGTACTGCAATAGCAACTCCACCTACCATATATTTTACACTATGGTCATGCTAATGTGTTTGAATATCATCTTGATGGCTAATGTAAACATAGCATCATCCATGAATTCCAGCAGTCGCTAGTATGAATGTCAGCAGACAACAGGCACTTCACGTAATTAAACAGCCAAGTAGGCAAACCCAGACACAAGAGCCATAAGTTGTCGACAGTCAGCGTGTAAGGCTATACATCATGTCTGATATATGGCATGCCTGATGCTGTGTTGCCATCAGCAAAAGAAAAAAAAAAAAAAAGTTGGATTTTTTGCTGAAGGTTTGGAAGTGTGGGGAGAAGACAGAATGGAATGTTTAAACGTCTTCATTGCTGCTGCTGCTAACAAGGATAGATCATCGGTGATGAAATTGGCAGCCTTAATCTTTCTCCCAGCCTCATCTTTATAGCGCACCATGGGATCTCCTCTCGAGGGGCTCATCCAGGACAGACTCGCAGGGCTCACAGGCACTGGTTAGGATGCAAGGGAGCACAGGGCTCCCCAAGTTCTGAGCAGCTGCACTGCTACCACCCACCCTCTTCCCAAATGTTTTTGTCAAGCACAGGAAGTAGGAGAGGACTGCACAAGACAGTTATTATTTAAGCTAATGCCATTCCTGGGGAGACAGAAAAATCCTGCAGAGCAGCGTAAGGACGGCAGAAGCTCCTTGCAGCAGGCCCGAGCCCACCATACAATAGATGGAGGGACATCAATAATTGAAGAGAATCATTTTGTAATGCACTGACCCCTGAGCATTGCACATCAGTCACGGGGATACTGCCTCTGCCCAGCCCATACAGGCCTGCAGCTCACTGTACGCACCATTAATGACCTTTTATGACAATTAACTTTTACTAAGGCATCAGCTACGGATCTGTTGCATTTTTAAAAGGCACCAGCATAGTTCGTGTAGTTGTTTGCCCACACAGATTAGTTTTGTAAAAACAATGATAACGATTTAAACCACTGGTTATGGAAATGGCTATTGAGCTGCCAGGTAGCATTTTCCACCCCATTTATGGAAAGCATTACCGGGTTGTCAAAAAAAGAGGGTCGAATCCTCTTAAACTTGTAACAGGAGATAATTATGGCAAGTCTGTTGGCAAGTTCTGAGCTGAGTAAGCTCAAAGCTAACAGGAAATTGGTTTTGTTTTCTAGCCTGGTTCACTATGTTGCATATGCATGGATAGAAGAGAGGTGCATGGATGGAATGGTTTCCCATTCACTAGCAGCACTGTCTGGGACAGGCAGCCACAGTCAGCAGGGCATAATCATGGAACAAGATGGTCTCTGTCCCAAAGGGCACACAGCCAAGACTGAAAATAAAGCCTTAAGCCTAAAGGCCTAAGTGAAAATAAAACAGAACTACTCCGCTTATGCTAGAGCTTAGAAATTCAGATCACTGTAAATGAATGAGACGTTTCCAGCATTCGTGTGTTCCCTAGTTATCCCAAAGGCTTTTACCCTTCAAGATTTATTTACACACAGGAATGTAAGTGACCACATTAGCAACAGCAACATGGTAAATATTTCTACTGCGTGCTCCATGCCTGGGTCCCGTGGCTCTTTATAAGCATTAGCTGAATAGACATCAGTGCATAATTGGTTTTGTACTAATTTTTCTAGTAAGGAAGCCAAGGCATTGATGGGTAAGTAATTTAGCCAAGGTCGCATACACCTAGGCAAGAGAATGAAGGTTTCAGCTTGCAGTGAATGGTCCCGGTGAGAGGCACACATCCACAAAGAGAGCTTCTGCAAGGGGGCTCTGAAGACATCTTGGAGGGGAAAAAAAAAAAAAAAAAAAAAAAAAAAAAAAACCTGTCATAACCAGGAAATGGAAACAAACAGCAGACAAAGAGAATTTCTGCTTTTGGGGAAAGCATGATAATGCCATCTGCTGAAATACCTTCCTGGCTCTGCCAGGGATTTGACGGAGAGAGGACCCACACTGCAGGAGCACCTGTCCTTGCAAAGAGCACCTGTCCTTGCTTTCTTGGGGTGGCATCTGTCTCTTAACCTTCACGGACTAGAGTCTCTTCTTGGGAGAGGACCATAGAAAGGGAATTATCTTGTTTTTTCTCCCAAGGTCTGAGATCTCCCAGCTGATGACAGTAATAACTCAGAGAAGGCTCCCCAAATGGGTAATACCCACATGTGTCCTTGCCCATCCTGTGAATATGAGGACAAACACCCACTTTGGCTCAGGACAGGAAAAGACCACTGCAAGTCAGTGTACAAGGATTCCTGGTAGACAGAGTGTAGTGGAGGTATTTTTAAAGAAAAGCTACTTACTAGATGACTATCTGACAAAAGCTGATTTTCCTTCTCAACGTTCAACCACATATCCAACTTCACAGTTCAGGGAGGGAATGTATCGACATAGACAGTAAGGATACTGAAGAAGAAAGCAGAAGAATGGAAATTACCACCCCTGAGGTGTAAAAAAATTAATGAAGACCTTAACATAGTGAAGGCACTGGACAATCTCCACCCAGATACCAAGCAGCAGAAAAATAACATTAATTCTACAGTTTAAGAAATGCTTTGATCTGAGTGAGGTGACAAAAATCAGAACAAAATTTGGAAGAAAGCAAGGCTATCGTCTTAAATATAGCTTTGCTTTTCCAAAGATACAGTGTCACTTGTGTTTAGCATACCCCATTGATAAGAGGCTGAGTTTAGAAAAGAAAATGGAATAGGTGTCACTTATCCTTGCTTCAGAGAGGGATTAGCTGAATTAGTGAAGCTGGAGAAACTGGGGATTAAAATATAAATTGTAAGGTTTACCTGTAGGGAAAAGAAGAGCCTCTAGTAACAGAAGTGTTGGACTGGGAACAGTTTGTTAGTGGAGCTCCTCAAGGATCATTTTTTCAGTAGTCATATTCAAAATGCCTGTGAGTGACCTTGGTACAAAGAGTAGACATTTTTAAATGGTGCTTGATAAAACTGTGAAAGACATTGTTTTGGAAAGAACTGACATACTGTGTGGGAGGAATCAGTTGACCTTGAGAACTGGATTAACAGAAATGAAGCAGCAGTGCTGAGAGACAAGTTTAAAAGCTTCTTCTGTCTTACAGGAACGACTGAGAAGACATACTTAGGCAGGTTTGCAGGTCTAGAAATTGATATGGTCATGCAAAATGTAAATGAGATCTGCAGTATAAGAGAGTTCTTCAGGAAAACAACAAAAATAGTGCTAGTACTTTATATAAGGGAGAGGTGAGATCATCTGGAAGACTGTTGCTTTGAGCATTCTTCATTAGATTATTAAAACTAAAACTGATGCTGCAGAAGGATTTATTGTCTAAAATGGCGATATTAGAGCCTTTCTTCGGAAAGCATAAAACCTAATAAAGGAAGAACACAGTCACCAGCTGAAAGTGGCTGTGCAGTGCAGTTGCCAGCCACAGCAGAGGACCCTACTCAGTGACACAGGCAGCAGTTCCCATGGAACTGGGATTTCCTGACAAATTATATAAATAGATCCAGTTCTTGTAGCAAAAGCTATTGAATAAGTTTAGAGTGCTTCGTGAGCTGAAGGCTTATTGTACAGAGATACAATTTATTCTATAGAGCTACATATGGCTTAGAGGGGCCATATAGCCAAAATGTCTGCCAAAAATAGCCCTAATGAGCTGTTTTCAGACCTAACTTGATGTCTTTATTAAATGAATGCAATATGACTAATGGGCAACTGTCCCATCAAAGTATTTCTGACCTGTTTACTACAAGCTTGTGAGTACCTGCAGCCAAATGAGATTTCTAGGACTTGGGTACCATTTCCAGAAAGTCTTGCAACAGCCTTCCATAGCAGGGGAGTCCTGCTACGGTGAGCATTGCAACTTCCAGCCTTCACCACTTCACATCCCAGCCAAAGCCAGCCCCAAAGGCTGGTGCCCAGGCTCTCCCAGTCACAGAGGGAGAGTTAGTGAGCCATGCAGATCAGTATTGAAGTGAGTAGAAAGCCACAGGCAAATTCCTGAGGGCTGGAAATCTTTCAAGAGTTTTTATTTGCTTGAAGTTTCAGCTCAGTCACAAAGCAGGACACACCATACTTTTTTTGAAGTTAATGAAAGTGTCCCTGTTTGGGGCATGGAATAATGCAAAGTGTCTTTGATACGCTGAACATAAGTGTCAATGAGAGGAAAGTTTCCTCTGATTCTGGCTACGTGTCATATGAAAAGTTGCATACTAATCATAATTTATCATCATCTTCATATATTCTTATATAAGTAATACAAATCACCACAGTCAATTAATCAATCTGTAATTAGGAACTGACATGAACATTTACTACCATCAGGCATAATTTATATGATTACAGATGATTAAATAAAATGTAATTGAGTGAACAGGCAATTTGTTAAGCACATGTAAATTCAGCCATACCACCTCAGGCTGTGATCTTGTCAGATCTCAACAGCTAAGCAGGGTCAGGATGGGTCAGTGTTTCGATGAGAAATCCCAAGGGAGAAACCCAGGTGCTGCAGGAAGGGGTGATGGTTAATAGGTAGTGTTCTCCTTGCTAAGGCTGTGTTGGAAGCAAAGTCTCTCTAACATCTTGTTGGAAAGATGGACATAAGCTATTAAAAGTGCTGCCTGAGCAGTTCTTGAGAGAGGTGGGAATTTGTCTCCTGGACCTGGGTTAATTTAATTTCAAGTAGAGCACACATCTGACTAGTCACCATGGGGAGACAGTAAACCATGGCACCTTGACACTTGCTGCTCTTCTTCAAAGCCAGAAGACACATCACGTTGGTGATTTAGTCTGCCTAACTCAGGTACCTCCATCTTCATTATTTAGGCAAGGGAAGTCCTCTTAAAAGAAGTACATAAATTCTTCTTCTGCTTAGGGGAGAGGGGAAGGTGCTCTTGAAAGCCAACCACAGGAGAACCTGTCTGCCTAATTCAGGTGCTCAATCTCTTGCAAAGATATATGTATTCCATTGAGTGGATGGAGAAGTCGGTAACATACATTAGAACAGCAGCTTTATTGACGCATGGGAATAAATTGAGTCTTGAACCCAGATGTGTAGAGCCTTGCAGAAGAACAAAGACTACAAGCCAGCCAAAGGCTGCCAGGCCAAAGAACAAGGAAATGAGAGTTTGTTCATAGAGTTCCATCCAAAACCAGCTGACATCAGTAGACAATCCCACAGGAACTGCTAAAAACAACACTTGGAAAGTGCTTTTCTTTTATTTTTTTTCATATTTTTTATTGAATCAGGACCAAATCCAGCTAAGTGAATGATTTCTTGAAAAGTTCAGCATGTTTCCAAATTGGTTTTGGTAACACAGCCAGAGAAATGCAAGAGGTTTTCTTTAATTATTGCACAAAAATAAACTTGAATTATTAGGATCAATTCAATTTCTGTAGTCTTAAACAAGAGTATTTTTGCTTCCTTTGTTTTTAGTTTCTGCATGGCTTATGCCCAGACATCTCATTTAAAATAATTAAAACCATTTGTTTTAATACAGTGAAGCAGTTTCTGTAGTGCTTTGCCTGTGCATTTTTTTTTGTATGTGTATTTCTCAAGTCCAGTGTCACTCCCAGTGGGAACTGGAGCAGACAACTGACGGAACAGAGGCATGAATGAAATCACTCCACTTTCTCTTGGTTGAAGGCAAGCAAACAGATCAACTAGAGCTAAAACAAAATGATCTTTGATTATTAAATGGAACTTTATGTAGATGGATTATCAGATGTGTTTGACAGGGGATGTGAAAAGCATGGGGGGTACCTCAGGATTAGAACAGAAAGTAACACAAGCTTTCTTCTCTGAAACAATTAGTGAAATCATTTTCTGTACATTAAGAGCCCTGCACGTGCAACATTATACACTGGGCTTGCACAACCAATTTGGGTCAGTGTGATGTTTAAACTCTTAAGTGGAACCACTAATCTCCATTAATCTGACTTCAAAGATGAGACATAATGCTCAGTACAAGAGCCTAAGAGTTGTTAATGCACATTCCTCAGCTGGAGCATTAATACACAACTCCTGCAGAAAGAACAGGATCTTCCAGTCTTGTGTGTGAGGGTTAAAATAAAAATCAATTTAGGGATCTTTCCAGAAATGGTCTGTTCTTTGGTCCTTTCTATTCACTTTTGCCCTTTGTCACTGTGGGTGAAAGAATAGGCCATGATGATGCCCTCTCACTTAGGTTATTTTGTTCCACCCAAAAATACCTAGAATTGTCACTTCCTTGTGCAGCCTACATGGTGAACTTCTGACCTCGTTTAATGAGGAAGAATACAAGCAGCAGACCATGGATTCACCTCAGAGAACATGGGATGGAGAAAAAGAGGTTTGTCAATGAAGCTTTAGTCTCAACCCCATGATTATCAGTCAGGAATGATCACAGAAACCAAAGGAATGACATTGGTCTAAAGCATATAACTGAGAGGAAAAACTTCAGGGATTGATACCATGCTAGAAAAACAGACTTGAAAATTCTTCTCTCTCTCTCTCTTTTTTTTTTTTTTTCCAATGTCAGCTATAGTTTCATGACAGATCTCAGAAGTGAGTAGAAAGATTCACCACTGTAGCTGATAAGGATGTTTCCATGTGCTCCCTATGTCCCTGGGAAAACATATGTCTTTATATTCTTGGGAGAAAAGAGGCATTTCTGTCAATATCTAAATTCCACTCATCTTTAATTCCACAGGATTTGAAATAGATTCAGTTGTTCTTGCATTTTTTCAGCATTTTTATGGAGATATTTCCCAAAGCAATTCATTGAAATTCATCAAAATCAAGGATAGTCTCTATTTTTATTATAAGAAAAGTGGCAATACCTTTCGCAGTCAAAGTAATGCTGATGAAAAATAATAGCTACATGTGTTTAATGAAACAGTGGTAAAAGATAGGTTTCCAATCTCATAGTTTTTATCTGAATAATTTTGAGCACCTTTACTTGAAGATCAGTCTGGGAGAATATATCATGTCCAATTATGCTGCAAAAACAAAAACCTTATTGCTATGAGGTTTTCTAAAGATTCTTCTCTTCTCTTCTCTTCTCTTCTCTTCTCTTCTCTTCTCTTCTCTTCTCTTCTCTTCTCTTCTCTTCTCTTCTCTTCTCTTCTCTTCTCTTCTCTTCTCTTCTCTTCTCTTCTCTTCTCTTCTCTTCTCTTCTCCTCTCTTCTCTTCTCTTCTCCTCTCTTCTCCTCTCTTGTAAAACTCAAGCAAAAGCTAAACACTACATAATCTCTGTATTTGCTGAGACACCATTGTCTAGAAATCAAGAATAACATTGAAAATTATCTAACTCGTATTCTGATGTAAAAAAACAAATCCATTTTATTCAGCAGAGCAGGAAAATTGGACTGGAATACAGTCTCCCCAGGTTGTGTGCTGGGCGTATACAACCAGCGTAAGCTTCCAGTATGAGTCTGACCATGGCATTTCTCTTGTCAGTGACAGCTTTACCTTTGACTTTCTTCTGGCTGCTATCCCTTGTCCTCCTTCCCATTATGCTCCTCATCTTAATGCTGGCAGATTGTTAAGTAAGGTTTCAAAAAATGACTTAAATTGTCTCTTCTCCCCGAGGAGTCCGCCATGGGAGACAATCGCAGTTTAAAAGTTCCTAGAATCCATGAATAAACAATCTTGTTATTTTCTGCATTCCTCAGAGATCTCCATGTCTGCTGTTAAAATGGCTCAAGTGCTGCAAACTAATTATAAAATTATTTAGTTATTAAAGGCAGGTAGGAAATTTTCTAATTATTCCTGTGATAAAACTCTCACATCTTCCCAACGTGCAGCTGCAGGATTTGTCTTACCCTGCGGCAAGGTGGGACCCATCTCACATAGTTCGGGTTGTGTGGGGTCAGCCCAGTGGGTGGGATCCAGTTCCACATGTGGACACACTGGGCTTGATCCTGCTGCCTCCACTCAAGTGTCCAACTCATTAGAGATGACCCTGGTCATCTCTCCCAGCCTTAGCTCCTGCTCCAGAGAGACACTGACCCCTCACAATCTTCTGCCTATGTGGTGCCCCCAGGCACCTCACATGACAGCAGACACTTCCATTTTGGAAACCAGGTCAATTTTTTGTACCATCTCCATCCCCATCAGCTTTGCTGGGACACCTTCATGTCTTCTTCCACAAGAATAAGGCTTATCTACAACTGTGTACATCACCTGAATGCTGTGCATACATGATGAAGATACATGTCCCTTGACCATGACCCACATTACCTGCTTTGGAGCAGGATGATAAATCACACTCATTTGATCTATCAGCCCCTCCCCACAGATGTAGTCCAGTACCTTGGCTTGATTCAACTGTCTAAAAAGAGTGCCTTGTACTACAAAGACACCTCAGGGTGAGAGAGTCATCCATGTGGGGTTGGTAATTTGACAGGCCAAGAATCACACCCTGGAGGAGTTCAAACAGCACTGGACACTAAGTCATGCTCCATGTTGAAGGCAGCTGTCTAAATTTTAGATGGTCCCATCAGAGGAGTCCTGTCATTAAATCATCAGCAAAACTTCCACTGACTACAGCTCAGCCATGAATTCACACCATGACTGCTTCCTACTGATTGTGAAGAGAAACTGGGACAGGTCTTGATGAAGTAAGACCACATTAAAAATTTCTTCCGCAACCTTCCCAGGGAATTTTACCTTCTTTTAGTATTTCCTATTGGGAATCTCATTTTTGGATCCATCTTGGAGAAGACAAGGTGACCTTTCCAACTGAGGGCGGACTGTGTGTGATAAATGCTGTCAAATGAGTGCGTCAAAGCAAAAATTAATAAATAAATAGATGTTGGCTGAAGTTTTACTTTGAGTTTTACAAGGTAGTAGTGTAGACTGCAAGCTGGTGCATTTAGGCATCTGGGTGGGGAAATGTATGAAAAATGCATGAGAGGTTTGTGTAAGAAATGCAGTTCACTGGTGTTCATATTCATTACTCTTTTTCTTTTTTTTTTTTTTTTTTTTCAATGAAATTATCCTAAGGAATTTTTTTTGGAGCTGAAGAGAAAGCACGTGCTCCGTAAGTGAGTTCAGCCGCAGATTTCAGGGTCCTTAAGTACTCATTGACACAAGAGGCGACGACAGCTCTGCAGGAACCTTTATGGGTCTCTCAGGGTTGTTGGTTTTTTAAGCCTGTGTATTATGGATTTCCACAACAGGTGTTAACAGCTCAAGGCATCTTAATGCCTATTGGATTAAATAATGCACATTTTTAAAATTGCATGAAGTCTCTCCCACTGGGGTAATGCTATCCTTTCCGCCTTTACTTTTTAAATGAAAATAAAGTATATATTACAAAAATTACCAAAGAAATGGCTAAAATCCACCCCCAAAGCAACACAGAAGCTGGGCAGAAATTCTGTTTAGTTCCCTCCTCCTTTACCCCAGTCCTAGGGCTCCTGGGGCAGATCATAACAGAGAGGGAATGGGTATAACCACATGCACAGCCAGAAAGGGCCATCATGAAGAATGGCACACTGGTACAAAAGAAAGGGTTAAATAAGTTAAATATAGTGTCTCTGATGCTCTTGCACCAATTCAGCCAGTGAATTGGCTGATAGTCTGGGTCAGAGCTTTGCTGGAAGGAAAAAAAGGATTAAATGAACCCATCACAATGAGCAGGGTCCATCCAGCTGTGGTGGGGGACAGCCACAGGACACAGCACATCCTCACCTTCAGGTGATCCTTCTGGGGTCCAGGACCACCTGTTCATGTGGGGATGTCCATCCTGATGCCCCTGCATGGTCGGTCAGGCCTGGGAGCATGCAATTGTTGCTGCAGAGCAGGAGGTATGGACCCAGCCCCACTCAACACAGGTAACAGCGAAGCCCACTCCCAAAATCCCTCTTCTGGGAGCTAGTGCCTTTCTTGGACATGCATTTTGGGGAGCTCTTGTGCAAAAAGTGGGGGTTGCTTTGTTAAAAGTTTGGCTGTCATTCAGGCATTAAACACGGGTCTAAAAGCGTTTATTAATGCCCTGTTGATAGCTAACAGTGAAGCACTGCTGCCCCCCCCAATATGCAAACAGTGGTGATTAAGCACCAGATTAAACATCTTCATGAATATTTAAAAGGCTGTTTTTGAAAGTTTCCTGTCCTTTTACACTAATAGCCCCATTAAAACCTGTTTACAAGCCAGTCATGAGAGTAACTGTGTGCACTTAAAACACGAGAGAGTTCCCCTAGAGGAGTGCTTTAACCACGTGAGAATGGCAGCTGATCAATAGAGATCTTAAAGTAAGACTGTCTGCCTAAACCCAATGGAAACAACCCTTATGATATAGATATAAAGAGCTGGCAAGTGCCCAACTGGTTAATTAGGGAGGTAAAACGGTAATAATAACAACAATAATATTTGCTTGAAGGTCCAGCTGCCCTGGTCCTGGGTATCTGACTGCCACAGGACTTCTCAGAAGCTGCCTTAAAGATGTTAACAGCAGCCAGGAAAGGGCCAGAGAAAGTTTTAAATAAACTTAACAGCTTGGCATTTCCTGGATCTTCTTTTGTTTTACACATCAGCCCCCGGTAGCACACAGCCAGAGCCTACAATGGGGATGCAGACACTGCATGATAGTTATCAATAATTCACACAATCTGCATGTTATGTAGGAGCACAGTAAAATAAACACAATTCATACATATAAGGTGTAAATATATTTTTGAAAGGGTGGGCATATTCAGTCTGTACTGTAAGACCAAAATTTAAATCTATGACATTGAATCCTCTTATGTGGTGACTACTCTCATCCTGCTCTCTGTTAGTCACCAAACATTTTGCTGCCAGCCCTTCATTGCCTTGTTCTGAGCTGAGGGCCCATGAGCAGCAGCACAGCTTCGTAAAGGTGTTCGAGTTCAGTATAGGAGGTCAGAGCTTAAACACCATGAAAAATCTGGACCTTTGTCTGTTCTGGTGTTACCGAGTGCAGTGCAAAGAAATCTATTGACATCAGTGGGCTTTGGATTAGGCTCCTGCTGTGTTATTAAGTGAATTATTAATTATTAATAATAACATAACAGAAATCACATGTTGCCTTATTCAACCATTCAATTTTACCTTATGCAGGGGTTTTCGAAAACACAGTCGCCGAGTTTAAATACAAGTGTGGATTGATTGTTCAGTCTCCTCACTCATTGCCAAGGAGAGTATGCTTACATATGGGTGTCCAGTTTTAAATGAATATTGATTGACTGAAATTCATGCCGTCTGCTTCAGTTTAACTGTTTGGCAAAACTAGAGATGTCAATAAAACTGGATTGAATTTTGAACGGTATTAAAACTTTCTGGAGCCAAGGTAATCATGATGGAAAAAAGTAATAAATGGCTGGAGACCTTACAAATGTGGGGCTTTTCCTACTGCTGTGAAGCCCTCTGGGGATAAGGGTGTTTAGATCCAATGTTAAAAGACAAGTAGAGCTGCTAATGGTCTTTCCTTTCTTTTGCCTGCAGGAAATATAAATAAGCCAAGTAGATGCTCCAACTTGGGCCTTCTTAAACCCTGGCCAAAGTAACACCTTTATAATGTTTCTTCAGATAATGAGGTCTGGGAAAGTGCTTCCTCCTCAAGCAAGCAGAAGCCAACTGCATGTCTGGGTGATCCTTGCTGAGTTTGTCCCCATGGGACCAGCACTTGCCTGTCCTGGCTCCCCAGAGGGCACAAACATCTGCAGTGTCTTCAGGAGAAGTGGCACTTGGCAGACTCGAGAGAAGGAAGCAGCAGGATGGGTCTCACAATGCTGGGTATTATTTTGGTTTTAATTCCTGGGGCAGGAATTCATGGGATAAGAGCAGAGCCCGTTGTCCAGCCATCCGCAACCTTAATGCATCCCAGTGCCTCAGCAAATTTTATTTCAATTTTCCACTTATTCGTGATTATTTACTTACCCACTTGTTAGTGCACTTAGTGCAAACTGAAGCACAAGGAAATTAAGGCACTGAGCCTCCAAATTATTGTCATCCAATTTCTAAATGGTTTCTATGAGAATTTGTCCTATATCTACCAAATTTGCCATGTGAAGTTCAGGCTTTCTAGTCCAGCAGATATCTAGACTCCAGAGCTTTCTCCTCCTGCCATTAAGCCATGAAATGATGGCACTTAGGTGTAGTGTGGGAAGAACTTGGGCATTTAATACTAGAAGATATAAATTTGCTTGCATAGCTTACACAAAATCATGTGTGATTGCTAATAACAAAAGGATTTGAATTGAGATGTCTTGCAGATTTGGTGTATACCCCAAACCTGGCCTTGGATTTCAACCAGTTTGGGCCTAGAACTATGAAAGCAGATAGCTTTGCTATAACCAGCCAAGACCAGGCTCGAAGGAAAATGTCCCGTGATATAAAAAACAGCAGGATTACAGATGGCTTGAAGGTACTTCTTCAAAACCCATCTCTTCATCTTCTCTGGAGTGGCTGCCATGGACTTTTCCTGGGAATTAGACTGAGGTTTTTAAATAACTCCAGGAAATCCATTCTGTACTCTCTTCGTGTTTCTACTGCTGCGGAGCTGTCAAAGCTGGTGTCCGTGTTTATTACATACCAATTAATTAACAATCAGGAACAAAAGCAGATGGGAAACACTAATTTCTGGGCCAAACTCATCTGTAATGGTACTCCTTGAAATTAGTTATGTGCTTGCTTGATTTCTAAACATCAGCTCAACAATGTATCTTAGCACTGCTGTGAAATAGAAGGTTTTATTTAAAGCACAAACTTCCTCATGGGGACAAGTAAGGGGCACATCCTGGTTAGGATCTGCTGTCAAGAGTAGCTGAAGGCATTTTTAAGACTCTTCCCTGCATTTTTCTATTGTGATGAGGAACACTCATCCAATGGAGGTAGAAAATTTTGTTTGCCCTGGAGCTTTCTACTATTCTGCATTGGAGGATGACCCTGTAGATGTGCTATCACAGATAAAGGGAAGCTAAAGAGTAGTAGAGGAGTGAAATAAGAGGCAGGGGGTGAAGAAAGAGAAGAGGAAATGAAGAGGCAAGTGGTCCACTCTGAGTTGTCCTAACCCCAGGTGGGAGTTGGTGGGAACACCAGGCAGAAGGAACACCCATGGAGCTGAGGAAGTCTCAGCCATGGAGGAACAGGGGCTATTTTAGGAGTAGCAATGAGACACTGAGGGACAGAGATGGCTCTGAGAAAGGGTTGAAATCTCTGGGCTCCAACATATGGAACATGAGTTTTAGGGAAAGGTGGATGCAAGAGTACAGAGGTTGTAGGTGAGGTCCCCAGGTATCCCCACTGGACATTCACCCAGGCATTTTTAACCAGGAGTTAATTTGGGAGTACTACAGTTGAATTATCATCACACCTCCTACCCCATCACATTCCCTAGTTTGCTTCTTGAAAGTCGTCACATTTAACAGCAGTTTAGAGGGCTGTGACACAGGGGTTGTCCTAAATCTGTAGCACAGGGTGGATGTGGCAGGATGGTCCATCTAAAGGCTGTGGAGTGTTAATAACAATAGTAAAATAAATAATAACAGCAAGTTGGATTGTAGGAATAACAGCAGTAATACCAAAGGGTATTGTGATAACTGGACCTGGAAATATTATGACTTTAAAGAAATCTTCATTCCTATGAATTCAGTAATTCCAAGTGCTCTCAGAGAGCATTTTTTGTGATATTGAATGTGAGTCAGTGGCTAGACTACTCTAAATGAACTCTGTGTCATATGAATGGCAGGGCAGATAAGTGCTTGGGTTATGGTTAATAATGCACTGCTAAAATTACATATGTCAAGTTATTTCATATATAATCCAACCACATATTTCATCACCAATATGGTATTTGTGAACTGCATGAAGTGGAGGGGCAGGATAGCATAAGACCAAAATGTTTCTCTTTTAATGAAAATTTCAAGTTGAGTTGAAATTTTGTAACAGGTGTAGGTGCCGTAAAATATGCTTCAACATGCTTTGAAAATCTCCTATGTCCGTTATGGTGATTGATTCTCTGATGGGTAGATGATAGGTGCCTGAATTTGACAAAGAAATTGGTAAGAGTGTTTTCCTTTAAATGCTTCCAAATTTATGAAGGGAACAGGTCAGAAGGTGGATTGATCTTACAGCCACAACCCTGAAATTGGATTGTTCCAAGAGGTAAGTGCACAGGATCCACTTGGCTGAGTTAACAGTAGAGACCGAGATAGATATTATTGACTGACTTCTAGTGTCACAGGGGCTTTTGGCTTGGGTTTTGACTAATAAGCAGCTGATTTTATGAAATGGTCTGTGCTCAGCACACCGCGGGTGTGTGTGTGACTGGGAAGTATCACACGGCTGGACATGGGCAGTGTGGACATCTGAAATGAGGTATGGCATCTCATGCTGCAGCTGGGACAGTGCAAGGTCAGCTCAGCATACAGCCACGCTCCATGCCCCAGAAACTCCTGAGTGCCTGCTGGAGGTAAGTGGCCTCCAAACCATCCTGGTGTCTCCTGACCTGCTGTTGATAGACTGGTGATAATCTCTCCACTGAAGAGAATGGTTGGATGGTTGATGGATGGTTGATGGATGGTAGGAAGGAAGCAAGCAAGCAAACAAACAAGCAAGAAGGGAAGGAGTGACACTCCCTGGGTTTCACAATGTAAACCTTATTATTATGGTATATGCATTTTTAACTGATCTATGATATTCTCCAGAATGGCTTTTAGAAATAAAATATTCCATTCATGTTCCGTTTACATGAGTATTGGACCAGACTCTGTATTAATTAGTCCAGTAGCTCCCAGCTGGCTTCCACACACCTCTGGGACCACACCACCATGAGAGCCAGCCAAAAGCTGTCCAGAGGTTGATAATATCCAGCAACTCTTTCACAGCATCTTTACACTTTACAGTGTATGCAATTAAAAGTTGGATGGCAGGGAGGAAAGGCTGTCTGTGGTCCACTGCCCCAGTGAGTCTGGAAACAACTGAGTCAAATCATGGAGTTACTGCATCGTTTCTAAGCTCCTGGGAATTTTCCATTTTCTGTAGCTTTTCAGTGATGCTTTTAGCTACAATTGATCTTTCTTTTATTTTCAACTGTGCTGTGAAGAAGACAGCATGAAAGCTAAGGTATGAGAGATTTTTAACTCAGCTACCTTTCATAAAATCTCTCTGAAATGCTTGTAGATGAATGGTGCTCCGTAAACACACTCACACACCCACCCCTTCCAGATGCATAAATTGAGGCTTGAAGAAGAGGTCATATTTTTCAAACTTAGGTATCTCAGCTGAGAAATACCAATTCAAAGTAGATTGATTTTCAGAAATACTCAGTCTGGACAGATGGGCAGCAAAACAGATTACTCACAGGGCACTCTTATTTGAGAGCTTATCTTTAAAATGTTCGTCTATAAATGGTTCTCTGTGAGGTCATGCAGTAATTCATTGAACTTAAAATTCCAGGATACTGGGTGTCCTCTGGCATGCTCATACCACTATACCTTACCGCACAAGGATGGTTATTTAAGGAGTTATTTCAGACATTCTGTTATTTCAGACTGAAATAGAGAACTCCAGGTTGAAAAAACAGCAGATTTCTCCACTGGAACTTCAGACACTGCCCAAAAGCATTTCCATTTGCTTGGTCCATGGCTCCTAGCATGACAGCCTGGGACTTCTAATACAAATGCTTGGAGCAGACTGATCTGATCATCGCTGACCTAGGAATCTGGCTTCATAACCCCCAAAAGTCACTCGTGATGTTGGTTAAGAAAAGCTGTGTAGAGATCTTTAGCCCACGAGTCCCATCCTACCACTGATTTCAGAAGGAAAAATAAGTTCCACTGTCTTTAAAATAAGTGTTTAAGATGACCCATTGCATGGTGCACTTGCTTGGCATGCTGAGATAGAAATTACACTGTTTGAGATGGCTTTAAAGGAGAGAAATAAAACATTCTTGTGTTATCTCCAGTCCCTCTCCCTAATTCACCAGGCATCATTAAAAGGAGAGCAGCAGTATATCAGTAATATTACAGCACTGCTTGAAAATTGCACTTACAACCTTTACAGAACCAGTGAAACTTCCCTACCCAGAAGAAGGGGCTTTGCTCTTTGAAAGAAAGCCTTTCCTTTATAAATTTGTCCTAGATAGCCGGGCCCTGAGTGGCCATGAATTTGGGATTTGTCATCCTATTTCAGCTTTGAACCTGCAGTGCTAACCTGCCTTGTGACCGGCTGATCCCACTGCTCCTTCGGCTCCCAGCCTCACTTCAATGGGAGCCTCAGGTGCACAGAGGACAGCCTTTAGTGGATTAAACAAATAGAGCAAAGAAAAGACTTGTAGGGTATATGTATCCACAGCCTGCATGCACATCCGTGGGTGGACACACACACGTAATTATACACACAGAGATACAGGCTGAGAGGAAAAGGTAAAACATCATACGCATTTTGGGAAAAGGTTTCCTTTATAAAGTTTGGCTTCGTGCAGCAGCACAATGTGTAGCCCCTTTATTTCTGCATCATTTCTGTGCCGTGGTCAAAGAGTATTAGAGGATACATTTTGTTCTAAATTACATCTGGGTAAATCCAGAGGAATTCCCATGAGCCGCGTTTACCTTTAAGATTTTGCCTACATGGGGACACTCAGGAAAATAACCCAAATTAGCTGAAGGTGAGAATTTAAAAGTGGATTAATTAAACTCCGTGAAACCCCTGTGAAGGTTGTTCTTATTCAGAATTCAGGTGGTCTTCATTCAATTTAATTTAATTCACTTTGGAAATTAATTCAGATTAATTGTCCTAACAGTCTTTATGTACCTATTCTAGATTAACACTGGGGTAATAAAATGAATTGTAGCCCACTGGTTTCAAGATGATTTTTAGATTTATACCAGGAGGCTCTGGAGAAAAATTCTCCCCTGTGTGTCCAGAAGCCAGTGCTTTGCTAGTCAAGACAAAGGAGTGGGGGATGCTTCTGGAAATAGCTATGCAATATTCTTCTAGCTTTTGGGGCAGTATTTTTATGATCTGGAAATACAAAGGAGGTAACAACAACAACAGGGCAACAGGTTAAATGTTGCTGCTTGTGAGCCCTGAGTAGGGAGCCCACAGTCTTGCCTTCCCCCAGGACCTGATCCTGTGTTTGTCATATTCTCTTTCAGGAAAAAAATAAATAAATAAACTAAAATAAAATCCTTTGACATAAAGAGGAACAATATCCAAATCTTCTAATTCCAGACAATCCATTTCTGCAAGCCTGGAGCCAAAAGAAAATCAAAACTCCAGGAGAGGGCCTGCTATTTGGGGAAAAAAAAAAAAAAGGAAAAAAAAATGTCTTAGATAACTGCTCAAAATCTACTCCTCGAAGAAGGAGACCCTTATTAAGAGTTTCTTCTTGAGAGGTATGCCTAGGGGCTTCTTCAGACGGGTTTTGCTTGTTTGCAACTCAGGTCTGGAGTTTGAAGCCCCTCTCTTACTGCACCCGAATTTAGGTGTGGGGAGAGCAAAGGCAGCCTGTGCCTACCTGCAGCCCTGCCGGGCTTGGGGGCTCAGCCAAACTGAGGGAGGGCGATGGAAAATCCGGGCTTCTGATTCTTCCTGGGAGCAGCCAAACGCTGTCGTGGCAAAAAAAAAAAAAAAAAAAAAAAAAAAAAAAAAAAAAAAAAAAAAAAAAATTGAAATTTTTGAAAGGTTTTTGGTAATTTTCTGTGGCGTTCTCTGAAGTACCTAGAGGTGTTTTGCTCTGAAGTCACAGCCAGCCAGGGGGGAACCGAACCAAAAGGGCTCCAGTCTGCTAAATCCTGTTTGCATCTTCAGATTTAGGATACCAAACAGTTGCCAAATAAATAAACTTTCAATCTGTCCAAATAAATAATTGCAGCCCCCAGCGTGATGGAGCTGTGTTAAAACGATAACGACGCTCCTAATGTAAATGATAAAAATACTAGTTTGGGGATTTGGGAGAAGGGGGGCTTGTCCAGCCTGTACCCCCTCAGAACCACCCCCAGGCGTTGCGTTTCGGAGCAAAAGTGCTTCAAACATCCACGGAAAACCGAAATCCCGGCACCGCTACCCCCAGTCCGGGGATAGGGACAGGTCCGCAGGGACCACCCGGGACTCTGCGGGTCCTGAGCTCCTCGGGGGCTCCGGAGCAAAACGCGGGGAAATTCGTGAACCCCCAAACCGTTTCGGTTTCGCACTGAAGCGCAGCGCAAAGGCTCGCAGCAGCCTGGCAGGGAGGGCTTTGGCATGGTGGGGGAGGCTTGAGGAGGGGCTTGGGGGTAGCCCCATAGCACCTGGAGACCCCCCAGCCCCTTGCAACCCTCCAGCTTCTCGGGGAGCAGGGGCATATCCGACCCTGCGGACTCCTGGCTTCACGCACGCACCAAAGCGAATTTGGTGCCCGGGTAAGTTTGACCTGTTTCTTGGCCCAGATACGTTTCAAACATTTTTCCCGTTTAAAATATATATATGTATATATATATAAATAAGTAAAAGATAAAAACAAAATGGAATAAAAAGAGAAAGGACGAAAGGTTTGTTAAAATAATAATAATAATGCAGGCTTGGTGGGCACTGAAGTGCCGGTATCGTGAGCGCGATGCGGTGCGCGAAGCTTTCCCGGTGCGGGGTTTGGGACCAACCCGGATCGGAGGAGAACTGCAGGGCCGGGGCCGGGGCAGCCCTGACCGTGCCCCACACCCCATAAACTCGTCACCCTTCTCCCCAGAAAAGAGGATCAAGGGGGCACAGATGCGTACAACACCCCTAGAATTCCTCTCCCCTCTCCCCAGTCCGGCTCCTTGAGGGTGTTCATCCTCGACCGGGGGGCACACAGCGGTGGGACAACTGGTGACTCCCCTCTGGGGGCCGGGAGCCCCCCCCTTTGCTGAGGGGGACACTCTCCCGTCCCCCAATACCTTGAGGTATGCGCGCAGCCTAACAGCACAGGCTGCGGTGCTCTTCTCCTTGCAGCCAGCTAAAGGCTGTTCTCTTAATGAATTACTAATGAGTTAAAATTGGACAGCCGGCTTAATTAAAGCGTAGAGGCAATGTGTTTACCACATTGTAATTGAACTCATTAGGGCTCCGGCTTTGTGTTTTTAAGCAGCCGCCTTGTTCCGCACGTCGGGTGATCGGCGGGGAGCGCTTGCTGGGGACGGGGGCTCTGCGGGAAAGGGGGGGGGGGGGGCTGGGGGACAGCTTTGTCCCCCCTCTCCTTCTGTAGGGCAGTGTTCTTGGGGGGGTGCACTCCTGCTGTCCCACAAAGCGCCCCGGGTTGCGGAGGTGCTCGGCTTTCAGTGGGAGAAGCAGAGAAGGGGTGCAAGGATTTTTATTTTTTTTTTCAGGGGAAGGGGAGGGGGGGGATCTGGGGAAGCAGAGCCCGCCCCCACGCCAGGGTGCCTCTTGCCCCCCTCCATCCCCACTTCATAAGGCGTGGGGCTCCCCTCCATCCTCTGCAGCCGTCGGGGCGGACCTGCCCGGGGGTGGCGGCGGCAGCGGCAGAGTGGGGGCGGCCGCTGGCCCCCTGGCGAGGGGAGGGGGCCGGGGAAGGGGGCGGCTTCCCCGTGCCGCTTGCAGGGCGCTGCCTGGCTGCTAGAAGGCGTCCGAGACCCGAACCACCCGCGGCACAGACGCCGCGACCGAGGCAGGAGCCAAAGTTCCGCGGAGCGCGGCCCGGGGGGGTCCCCCATGGAGGTCGGGCGGCCAGGTAAACCCGCGGGGCTGGGGCTGAAGCGGGGAGCTGGGGAGGGATAGAGGTGGGGAACCCACCTCCTGGGGTTGAGAACGAGGTGATATCGTCGCTTGTTGTCGCGATGGGTCGTGCAGCCCCGGGGTGGAGGAAGGATGCTGCCCGGCACTGGATGGTGGGGCAAGGGGAGCCGGGGAGGACCCCTCGCCTTGTCCCCCGAAAATGTGGGCTGCGTTGGAGGGAAGGGGCAATGAATCGGGGCTACGAGTGTCCTCCTTCCCCTCTCTCGCATAGTTATGTATATAATATCTATTATTTTTGTAATTTCCGTTCGAAATCATGAAGTTCGGGCCGGGTTTAGGGAACGTCCGGGAGGCGCAGGGCTGGGCGCACCCCGAAGCGGGGACCCCTCGGGGTGCTCGGCCCCCACCCCCCGCCGGAAGGGGTTCCTGTGGGGGGAGAGGGGCTGGGAAATCCCAAGAGGTGGGATAGAAGACGGCAACAGCTTGCCAGTAGCTCCGAGGTTTAACATCGTGGGGAGGGAAGACGACGCATTTTTATTAGTGTATTTACCGACTGCGCCCTGAGGGTTTTAGGGGCCGGAGAGCTCCAGCCAAAGCGGGAGGGGAAAAACAGATGTAAGTGGGGGCAGCCCTGGGGAAATCCCTCTCCTCCCCAAGCCTTTGCTCGACGGCAATGGCTTGTTGCACAGCCCCGGAGCAGGGGCTCATCGCGGTGTATGTAAGCCTTTGGAAACAACCCATATAGAGTTGGTTATAGGGAAAGAGAGCTTATAGCAGAACATCCTCCACGACGAGTCACTTTTTAATGTAGTGATGGAATCATGGCGAGGAAGGAGGGGGAAGAGGGGGATGTGGTGGTGGAAGGGGAAAGAAGTTGCATTTGGTTGGAGAGGCAGAAGGTGACGAGCCAGACCCCTAAGTGGGTAATGTGAACTGTCAAGGAGAGCAGGAGCGTAAAAGCCAAACAATCCCAATCCCCACAGGTTGTTTATTCCTCATAAAATACAACTCTACATAGCAGGAAGTTACTGCAAACATTTATCAATAATGAATGAATCTCCTGTAATAAAATACTCACGTAATTAGCTACAGTCAAGTACGTGCATTATGCCAAGCCTTTTGCAACTCTTTGTTGAAAATCCGACAAATCCTTTCAAACAGCCTCTTAAGAAGAGGGCTTAAAAAAAAAAAAAAAAAAAAAAGAGAGAGAGAAAGCCATCACCCAGCATTTCTCCTTCTTTTATGCCGTTTCTGAAACCCAAACCATAACTACTCCTGAAATATAACAGAAAACTCTTTGGTGAATTCAGAAGAGTCATTAACATTCAGCTTTAAGTGAATGTTAACAGTAAATAAAGAAATCTCTTGATTGTAATAGTTGCAACAAAGCAATAATAAACCAGTGGGTGGTCATCAGTAATGATAAATGTATCATTATTACTGTGTGTTGGGAAACGGGGTTTGGAAAGTACTTCAGACTTTTTAGTGGCAAGCTTGGTGGCAATTCGTTTCTTAGCCTGAAAAAAAAAAAAAAAAGCCATATAATTTTATACACAATTTAGGTGAAAATAAATTTAAATCTGTATATTACATTTTTAATTTCAAGATAGTAATTAAAGCTGGTTCATTATATCTCCTCTGAAAGTCTCAGCGCTCATCTTAATTGCCTGTTTGTACAAGCTGCTTTCTAAGACACCCAAGGTTACTCGGTTCTGGAAGAGGCAAAACTGAATTATTTACAGACGTGATGAGTCTTCGCCCCATAACGTCACGTTTCCCTAGGAAGTTTGGGATCGTCGGTCCCAAGCCCTGTCGGGGCCTCGGTTTTACTGCCGTGGAAGTTTGTTGCTCGTTTAAATACTTAAAGCAAGCACGTTGCTGATGGAAGACCTTCACAGCGCTTTAATTTATGCGTCGGAAAGCAAAATCAATAGCTGAGGTGTTTTTTGTTTGGGATTTTCCCTCCCCCCGGGGGTTAATTCACCCACCTCTAAAGGTGCAGCTGTTGCCCCCTCTGTCACCACGTCCCCAGACAGGACAAAAATAAAGGTACTCGTGCTTTTAGGCGCTGGGGAGGAAGAGGATGGGATGCGTTGCAGCGGTCTCCTCCTGGGCTGCGAGTCGCTTCTCCTCCGAGGAAAGCAAGATCGCAAACAGCGATTTTGGTGCCGTTTCGGGTGGGTGGGTGCTGGGGGCTGGCGGAGCCCCTTTCCCCGACGGGGGTCCCCGCGTGTGCTGGCGGGGGTCTGCACGTACCTTCGGCGATGGCCAACTCGGTTTTCATCACTCGGAGCGTATTAAATTGGGAAGTTAACAGGGCTCCCTCAGACAAAAGATGATGCTGTTCTCGCTTCCTTCCCTTCAGCCGCCGCTCTGGCTTTCAGCTGCTGGAGGGGTATCAAACTCCCCCGAAATGCCCGAGCCCTAAACTCTCCTAGTGCCTTTAAAGTGCCGGGAGAAGATCGCTTGAGTCTTTTCCCCTTCCCGTTGTAATGATTGTAGCCGCGTCTTTTCGAGGCGTCCTCTTGCCACTGGAAAAACTCCGCGTAGATCTCTGCCCTTTTGTTGTGCCTAGCTGGGTTATTCAAGAGCAGAGACAAAAGCCCGAAGTGATGTGATCTAAATGAGCTCCGGGGTTTTCCAGATGGGACCACCTCTATTCCAAATGCCCCTCTGCTTTCTGCTTAATACGAAAAAAAAACGCGATTGAAAAAAAAAAATACTTAGAAAATGGCCTCGCTGTAGACCAAGTGGCACAGCGAAACGTACCCCAGACTATTTTTAAAACCCCCTTTGCCGCCTAAATTTTGTTCGGAAAAAAAATGGGTTTATAACGATACCTTGTGTGCCTGCTACTTTCATGGCTGTAAGTTTCAATGGGATGTGGAGGGGTGGGAGGAGGGAATGGGTCCGCGTTGGGGGTGGTTTTCTTTGTGTTTTTTTAAACACGAGGTTATCTCGTTCCTCGTGGCCTGTGTGCTACAATATTTAAGCGCCGTGGAAGTAAATAAAGGCCGTAAGGACGGGATGGGGTGCTTTAAACTTGGCCGCTTTTCTCTGCTGCTCGATTTTGCACGAAGCAGTACGCAGCGAGGAGATCTGCTGCTTTCGCCTCGCTTCTAGCCACTCCAGGGCACGATCGCGGTAGGGAAGAGGGAAAAGGAGCCAGGACTCGTGCTTATCCCTCCCAAGCTCCTGGGAGAAGTTCGTCCGCTTTCCCCTCTCCCCTCTAAGGAGGCGGCTCCAACCCAGCCATTGCAAACTGCATCAAAAATAAATTAATTAATTAAAATTAAAAAAATAATAATAATAAAAAAGAAGGAAAAAGAAAAGAAAAAAAACGGGACTAATTGCAGGCGGTAGCAGGACGGGAGCCCGGTTCTGCAGTGTGCGGACACCCCCTTCCAAGTCGGGATGGCCCCTGGTGGGGTGCGGGCTGGGCTCCGGCCGTCCCCGGTAGTGTCCATGGGGTCGCTGGCGGCTGCGGCAGCCCGGCGGGACGCGCCCTCCTCGGGGACACCTGCGGGATCCGCCCGGCCCCTGGGCAGCCCGACCTTTCTCCGACACCCTCACCCCGCTCCCTTGTCGCGCTGCTCCACGAGGGTTCCCATCAGGTTTACACGTGGAGAAAAAGTAGAGAAAGGTGTATCTGCTCGCCCCGGTGCTGAAGCGGATCGGTCTGCTCCCACCTCGGAGAGTTCCGCCGAGCTGAGGCCCCTCGGTGTGGCAGCGGGCAGCGGCAGTGTCACACGCACTGTCCGGCACTCTTCTGTCCACGGGGACTAAGTCCCCCTGGGGTTCAGCTCTCCTTACAGCAGAAATTGATGAAGCCCTCCAATTTCTGCTATTCTTTGCAAAGAGGCCAGTGGCGCTGAGCAGGTGAACGAACAAGTTTACTTTTGCTCTTCGCTTAATGACCATAAAATAAAAGACAAGCGTTGGCTGACGACTCCCCAGGACCGAGCCCGTGTTGTCAGCCTTTCTCGGTCTGCGAGGCTCGACCGAAGGGGGGACCTTCGTTGAAGGTGCGTTGCGCGACCCGCGCGTCCTTTTCGCCCTTTGCAACCGCTTGCAGCCCTCCTCCATCGCAGGGCTCAGAGCCCGGGGGGAGCCTGCACATCCCGGCTTCTCCCGGGACCCGTCGGGGCAGAGCCACCGTGGCAGGACCCCGCTGCCACCCGGGGAGCGGGCAGTCCGGTGGCCGCTGCGGGGATGCACGCACCGAGCTCCCGCAAGGGCCAGGGGCTCCTCCCGATAACCCCGCCGTCCCTCCCGGTGCCGGCCAGGCACCGAGGGAGAGAAGACAAGGAAGGGAGATTTTCTCCGTGGCGTGGTAATAGATCATACAGTGTGTGACACGGGTTTAACCAATAAAACAATTTGAATCAATTAGCTGGCGGAGGAGAGTTTTGAAGTGTAAAATTCATGTCAGTCTGGCTAGGAAGCATTGATTAAAATGTCACCAATGTGAGGCTTACAGCTATTGCTCACACGAAAGCAGAGGGCTCCGTGCAGAAGAGGCTCGGGAAAGCAGGAGGGGGGAGAGGGGAGGAGGGGGGCTCCGTGTGACAGTCGCGGAACGGGGGCGAGCGGAGTTTAATAAGAAGTGACAGAAGTAATAAGGAGAGGTGTGATTTTGCCAAGTTAGCGCGGACCCGAGCGATCGGGGGGCTCCGCCGTTCCGCTGCCCGGCATAAAGAGCGGAGAGAGCCGGAGATGCCCGCGGGTGTCCTGGGAGAGGTCGGCGCTGAGATTTTCGCCCGGCTCTGGGACAGCCGAGCGAAAAACAGAAAAAAAAAAAAAAGGGGGGGGGAGGAAACACACTTTTTCGTGGGTAAAGGAGCAGAAAGGTTTGGCATTGCTCATGTGGATGGAGAGAAAGACGGAGATTAATTCATTTTTGTAAAAAGAAAAAAAAAGGGGGGGTATTACAAAACACCCGATAGTCCATATTCCTCCCCCCCCCTTTCCCCCGGTTTAGCCAGAATAAAGCTTTCCTTCCATTTATTTTCTTTTTCTTGGCCGTTTTTAGCCGGTTCCGCAGTTTTCCTCTCCCGAAAGGAAGGCAGTGGGCTGATTTGGCCTCTTCGCTCCCTCCTGCCGCCGGGATGGGACCTTCGGCCGCCCCCTGCTCCCTGCCGAGATTCCGCAAGACCATGAAATATCTAAATGTTTCACCTGTTTGGGGAAAAAAGAAAAAAAAGAGAGAGAGGTAGACGTGGCAGCCGTGCTGCAGACTATTTGCAGGGATTTTTATTTTTTTTTTCCCCTCGTTGGGTACATAATGAAATTAGAAAAATCCCATTTGCTCCGTGTTGCTCTTTGTAAGCTCCTCAGTGAAAATCTTTTTTTTTTTTTTTTTTTTTTGGTGAACCGCAATTTGGAGAGGGAAGCGCGGCACCACCACCCTCGCCCAGATCGCAGGAGCTGCATCCCGTTGTTGCTCGAAATCAACTTTTTTTCCCCTTTTCCCTCTCTCTTTCCTCCCGCCCTGTAATTTCTGGCGGTATTCAAAAATACAATTTGCGGAAAGACGCGGCTTGTCTACTCATTGAGCACATCCAATTCCTTGGAAGAGGACTATGGGAGGGGGAAAAAAAAAAAAAAAAAAAAAAGAGGGGGAAAGGGAAAAGCCCCCCCACCCCTTAAAGGGATACGGAGCATGGGTGAGGCTGGGGGTGCGCTGAGCGGGGTCCCGGGGGACAGCGACGGGGGGGCACTCCCCGACGGGGCACCCCGACCCCTCCTGAGGAGGGGAGGTGAGGGAGGGAAGAAAGGATGGAGGGAGGGCTGGGGGCCGGACCCCCGGCCGGGGGGGAATGAGTACGGCATGGCCCGGCCCCCCCCCCCACTGACGTCACCGCACTCACGTTTTGGGGGGGAGGCAGAGAAGCGCGGAGGCTCCGCGCAGAGGCTGGGTCCTGGTGGCCGCGCTGCTGCGGGGATGTGCGGCTGGAGGGGGGCTCGGCGGCGGCGGCGGCACGGCTAGAGAGCACCCGCAGAGGTAAAGGGAGCCGGGAGGGCAGGGAAATGAACTTTTTCCATCTCCCTTCCCCGGAGGGCCCCCCCCCAGGAGGATGCTGCCGGGCGGTTCGGTTTTGCCGGGCAGCGGCGGTTTTCTAGGATGGGGAGGTGGGCGCGGGCTGTGGGACGAGGGCTGTGGACCCGTCTTTATGGGGAGGGTATGGGATTTGCTTGGGGGGAGGGAGCGAAGGGGGATGCGCGGGCCGGGAGAAGCGGGGTGGCCGTCGGAGAAACGCTGTCTGCGAGCGGGCCCGGCTCTCAGCACCCCGCTTTGCTGCGGAGCCCCGCTCGCTCCCTTATCAGGGCGGGTTTAGGGTTTAGGGGCCGGTTCCACCGTCGGGGAACGCGGCCAAGCAGGGAGCCACACAGGGATGCTTGGCCCCCCGTCCGATGGGGCGGGTGAACTCCTGCCCGATGGGTGCCCCGGCTGACGGCTCTGTTTCTCTCTCTCTCTCTCTCTCTCCCCCTTTCTCCCCGGGCGGCCACAGCTGGAGCAGAGCAGTCCCCCCAGCGCTGAAGAGATGGCGACGAGCCCGCTGCCCGGCCCCACGGACATCCTGCTGCCGTCGCCGTCCAGCGCGTACCCGCCGGACCCCATGAGCCAGCCGCGGGCCGGCCACGCCGCCATGAAGCCCAACCAGGTGGGGCAGGTGATCCTCTACGGCATCCCCATCGTGTCCCTGGTGATCGACGGGCAGGAGCGGCTGTGCCTGGCGCAGATCTCCAACACGCTGCTCAAGAACTTCAGCTACAACGAGATCCACAACCGGCGGGTGGCCCTGGGCATCACCTGCGTGCAGTGCACGCCGGTGCAGCTGGAGATCCTGCGGCGGGCCGGGGCCATGCCCATCTCCTCCCGCCGCTGCGGCATGATCACCAAGCGGGAGGCCGAGCGGCTCTGCAAGTCCTTCCTGGGGGAGAACCGGCCGCCCAAACTGCCGGACAACTTCGCCTTCGACGTGTCGCACGAGTGCGCCTGGGGCTGCCGGGGCAGCTTCATCCCGGCCCGCTACAACAGCTCCCGCGCCAAGTGCATCAAGTGCAGCTACTGCAGCATGTACTTCTCCCCCAACAAGTTTATCTTCCACTCGCACCGCACCCCCGACGCCAAGTACACGCAGCCCGACGCCGCCAACTTCAACTCGTGGCGCCGCCACCTCAAGCTCACCGACAAGAGCCCCCAGGACGAGCTGGTCTTCGCCTGGGAGGACGTCAAGGCCATGTTCAACGGCGGCAGCCGCAAGCGGGCCCTGCCGCCCGCCCCCCCGGCGCCCCCCGCCGCCGCCGCCGCCGCCGCCCCCTGCCACCCGCTGGGCTCGGTGAAGGCGGCGGCCGCCGTGGTGGGCGGGGGGCTGCTGAGCCCCCACCTGCTGGCGGCACCGCCGGACCTGCACCAGAAGCGGCCCCGCTTCGAGGAGGACGACGAGCTGCAGGAGGCGGTGGCGGCGGCGGTGCACGGCGGCAAGAGCCCGCGGAGCTACCCGGTCATCCCGGTGCCCAGCAAGGGCTCCTTCGGCGGCGTGCTGCACAAGTTCCCCGCCTGCGGGGGGCTCTTCCCGCACCCCTACGGCTTCCCCGCCGCCGCCTTCGGGCTGTGCCACAAGAAGGAGGAGGGCGGCGGGGGCGGCGGGGCCGAGACCCTCGGCGGGGGGCACAAGGCCGGCGGGGGGGCGTCGGGCGGGGGGCTGTCGGGGCTCTTCTGGCCCGGCAGGAAGGACGCCGCCTTCTACCCGCCCTTCTGCATGTTCTGGCCGCCCCGCACGCCCGCCGGCCTGCCGGTGCCCACCTACCTGCAGCCGCCGCCGCAGCCCCCCGGCGCTTTGGGCTGCTCGCTGGGCGACGGCGCCGGGCTGCTCCGCCAGGCTTTCCTGGACCTCTCGGAGCCCGGCGGCGAGCCGGGAGCCCCGGGGCTGGCCGCGACCCCCGCCTCCGCCTCCGCCGCTCCCCCCCAAGCCCCCGCCGCCGCCGCGGTGCGGGACCCGCTCTTCGAGTCTCCCCCTGGCGGAGGCGGTGGCGCGGAGCCGGCCTCTCCCGCAGCCTCGGATGGGGGCGGCGGGGCTGGAGGGGGCGGCCGGGTCCCCTCGCATCCCCCGCACCTGCTGGAAGCCGCGGGGGGCGGCGGCCGCAAGTCCGGGGGTGGCGGCGGTGGCTACCACCACTCCAGCGCTTTCCGCCCGGTGGGCGGCAAGGAGGACTCGGAGAGCTTGGCCAAGCTGCACGGCGGCGGCCCGCACCGCCCCGCATCGCCGCTGCAGCTCCTCCTGCCCCCGCCGCCGCCCCCGCCGCCCCCCGAGGATGGGGGCTGCGACCGGCACCCGCACCCCCCGCCGCCGCCCCCGCACCCCCCGCACCGCCTCCTCTCCCCCGGGGGCACCAGCTGCAGCTTCGCCAGCGAGGACAGCAGCGAGGAGGAGGAGGAGGAGGAAGAGGAGGATGAGCCCGAGGTGGACGTCGAGGGGCACAAGCCCCCCGAGGAGGAGGAGGATGAGGAGGAGGAGGAAGAGGATGGAGAGGAAGATGAGGATGAGGCTGATCCCATGGTGGCCTCCAGCCGCTTCTCGCCCGCCCGGGGCCCACTGGAGAAGGGCGGCCGGGATCGCCCCACTGCCACCATCCCCTTCGCCCGGCCGCCCATCGAGGAGAAGCCAGGAGAAGGCCAGGTCCCACCACAGCCTCTTCCCGGGCACCCCAAGGCCGGCAGTGGCAGCAGCAGCCCCGCACACCACCCGTCGCTGGAGGAGCAGCCCTCTTACAAAGATGTAAATGGCCCCTTCAGGCTCTGTCCCGAGTGGGCTGTGTGGCACAGAGGGAGGATGGATGGGTCCCCCCGCCATGTGCCAGGTCACCGTGGGGCTTGGTGTGGTGGCAAGGCCACCTTTCATCCCCACCCCAAAACTAACCCTCCGTGGCCCCTCATTTTGCTCTCGGTCACCAAGCCACTTAGAGGCGGCAAGCACCTCACAATGTGCCCAGCACACCAGGCCCAGCCCAGACCTGGAGGCTTAAAAAGAGCAGATTTGTTAAATCATTGCCTCAGTGTAGCGCAGGGCCGTGAGATACACGGCTGCTGGTGTCTGGCACCACGAAGTCCTCCATGGTCATCGTGAAATGGCACACCCCTTCATCCCAGGTTAATGCTCAAGAGAAAATAATCCAGGCCCAATCTGAGCCCCTCGCCCATCCCGCACGCACCTGGGAGGTTGCCCACAAGTTTCCAGGGGGACACATATTCCTTCCCCAAAGGCAGTTGTGAAAGAGAACGTGGCGGGATCTCCCAAAACGTTGTTCCCGTGGGTGCTCTTTTTGTGCTCACTTCTTGGTAATCTGCCCGAGACTGCATATCTACTCCTAATTGTTTTCAGTATTGATTTTGTGCATTTCGCTCTTTTCTGTTTTTCTAGAATCAGAAAAGCAAGGAGAGTAATCAAATCATCTTGCCCACAAAAGAGGATAACTTCTCAGGTGAGTACAGGCGTAGGTCTGCCCACTGACCGTAAGGTGTGGGAATTCACGGTTGCATGTGTTGTGTGTGTTTGTTCTCTGTCCCTCAATTTAAACAAAAAATAAATCACTTCTGTGATTTCAATTAAAAAAATCCATTAAACATTCTAATAGTCTTTCTACGGTGGTAATTTAGCACTATATTCATTCACATCCAAAACGCATCTCCGTGCGTGCTGAATATACCAATATATATTTACTTTTTTCTGGTTTCTGATACTCGTTCTGGTTTGCAGTTTCTTGCTGGTGAAAGCATTTTAAGCACTGCGTTTTGTTTGGATTTCAGATAAGAACAAGGAGCATAATTTTTTCATCACAGATTCAGAGCCTTCAGGAGGAGACTTCTGGAGAGATATAGCAGGTAGGCACAGAAGATGGTAGAGGATAAAGAGACAGAGACTTAAATTCATAATCAAATGTCTGAATATTTAGTACAAGGGTAAAGATAAAAACAATTGCAAGCAGATATAACTGAGAAAAATGCAAATAGGTGGAAAGCAGTGACATTAATAG